>NW_026923192.1:0-215148 GCF_032062105.1 Saccostrea cuccullata | reverse complement strand
AATGAATGAACCCGTCTTTCCCTTTTCGATATATCGGAAGTAATGAAATTAAATGTAAAAATAACGAAAAATGTCCAGTCAAACAGTACAAATAGATAACAAAGCAAACACGGACCTCTTAAACATCAGAGATTGGATCAGGTGCCATTGAGGATAACCATCCCCTGGAAGAAGTGGAAGGAATGTATCAACATTGTGTTATTGTTCCATCAGACATGACTTACATAAATATTGTCTTTGTTTGTAAGGCTCATTACTTCAGCTGTATGAAATGTAGATAAAATGGACACCGTGTGTTACTTGTCATGATCAGGCAAACGGATAAAATTGCAGACAATTCAGTGTGAAAAAAGGTCTAACAATTGTTCAGAGAAGGTCACTCTGGCATTCTAGTTAAGTTAGTTTTTACTTGCTGACAATATCATTGTGTCGACCATAGGACTTGCAAAATTAGGAATTATGAATTTTAAAACTTTGTTTTCATTTTACGTTGGGATATCCAGCTTATATGCACATACTAGTAGTTCATTTTTAAGGGGGTAAATGTTCATTGTCAATAAATGCAAAGACCTTAAAGAAAAATTAAAAATCACGAGTATTTTTTTTAAGTCAAGGACAGCATATTGTAAATTTTTTCACCTTATACATCCATTTCAGGAAACTAAAAAAAGGCTTTCATGAGAAGTAATTCTTCGATAAAATCGGATGTCGTTCTTGGCATACCTATTGACGAAGCATTTTAGAACACTGTCTTTGTTTGTAAGGCTCATTACGAGTATTTGCATTGTATTTTGAAGGAACTAGGATTTAATTTTACAGTTGGTAATCCAACTTATACCCATAGCTCCCTTTCCAAGGAGGAAATTCTTCACAATCATATGTCAGTTTTCAATATTTCTAATATTGCAAACAACCACTATATGGATTTAAATTACCATATCTATATTGAATTCCGAAACTCCATAAACCCTTACAAACAAAAAAGCGGGTTCCTGAAAATGTTCTACCAAGCCTCTTTCTTTATTCCTCACTAACATTTAAACAGTTTTGAAATTAAAACTTAAGGAGTACTGTGCAACAATATATTCGAAGGGTTGTGTAAATCAGATGTGGATGCTTAAAAATTCTTAGGAACTTTGGAAAATTTGAAATCACAGAATTTTACCAAAACCAATAGCTTAAAAACCTATGACTTATTCAACTTCATATACAACCATTCCCCAAGATAAATTAAAGTCCAGGCTTTTTGGCATAATTGACAGCTGCTTTTTCAATAAAAATGGATCTCGGAAAATTATATACTCAGTACCTTGTCATTGGTTATTTGTTAAATTACTTTGTTAAAAACAATCTGGTTGTACACAGAGGTACTCTGAAGTTGATATTAAAAAGATTCCCGAGTTTCTGACTGATAATATCTACATGTATGTGGTTTTTGGAGACCAAGTCTTCCAAGTCTTCCAAGAATTTTATTATATAAAAGATAGAAATTTACCGTAATTTTTTTTAACAACTTACCTTTAGAAAACAGAGTGAAGAAAATGACAATTGTTATAAGAAAGAAAACATATATTCCCTGGCGTCTTCTGTACGGGGTTAGAACTTTACACACGCTCTTCATGTTGTCGACTGCCTGAAAAATACATACTAGTATATTCTTGTGACAAGTATGAAAAATCGAGAGGAAAAATTTGCTTGTCTCATTTTTTCTCGATAGGTTTGTAAAATCTGTTTCTTTTCATTTCGTGAAATAATATTTTATTGTTTCGCTAACTTTTTGGTGCTGTTGTGTCCTCTGCAGAGAAGAGAGATACTAAAGAATCACCTACCGTTAACCCGGAGTCTGTTTGTCCGTCCCTCTGTCAACCCTACTGCCTTTATTACTGTAAAAAAGTATAATATTTTTTTTAATTATTTGGCTAATATACCATGATTATTGAGTTCATAGTTCATAACCTTTCATATGGACATTTCACCTACTGTTTAAAGTAGTTCATGAAATCGATATACAGCATGTGTTAGGACAATTAGGAGGTAAGTATATGTTTTTAGAATGTGCACTGTTTGTTGTACGCCAAATACCAGTGTAACAGTCCATTTGACGTCAACCGTTGATGTTTTTCCATGGTAATTGCCATTCATATGATAAATGCTTTTTCAAAGCAGTATTTATTTTCGTAGACTTTTTTATTTAATTTCTGTGAAGTATTCTAGTTAATATGCAAATAAATAGCTGAACACTGTCAGATTTATTAAAGATGCTATAACAGGGGTATCGCGCTATTCCATGAACACTATAGTTTTCATCTGGTGTTTTCAGATCATTGCACTTCATAGATCCGCCTCACATAATTTATGAAATTTTTGCCTGTATAACACACACCTTTTAACATTAAATATAACAAATTAATGAATGTAGTAGTACATGCCTTTTACTGAAGACTAAAAGATTGAATTATGAGAACCAGACAGGAGACACTTAGAGAGAGAATTAACGTTTTCGCCAACCAAAGGAGCATTTAGAGTCAGATAAAAATTCATATTTTCAATTGCAAACCACAAGAGGAACAAGAAAGGTTTAAAATGTCATATCTTCATTCATTTCCATATCAGTTTTAAATTTATGGCGGTTAATATGCAGTAAGAATTTAATGTTGCATTCCGTCTTGAATCTTGACAAATTAAGGAGGGGTGGTAACATATGCAGTCCACAGGTGCCCATATACATCGAGCTGTATATCGTTTTTAGAATCACTTCCCTGATATAAAAATTAAAAAGTAGAAGACCTATCAATTCTTAAATCTTGCGCTGCTCTAACTTTCCATAAAATATGACATTTCTTATGCTTTACCTTTTGCAATAAAATTTAAGTTGATTTCAAAATATTTTGATCTTAAAAGCCTACAGTACATTCTGAATGGGAAATTTTCGTTTTCAGAAATTTGATATCTTTAAATTTTTTTAAGATAATGATTGTCCAAATAACATTGTGTATAAAAAGATGCTGTATTATCATATGATTATCATATTGTGGTTTTTGTCGAAATTCCGATGAGTGTAATTGTGACCCCTTATTAACCGACCTGTTTTCATACCATTATGAAGCAGAACATACTCAAAAACTTCTTCCCGAGAAGAAGAAAACTCTATCTGAAGTCTCCAATTCAACATTAATATTTTTAAAAAAGTAATAGATTACAATAATTATATATTAATTCATACCTTGACTCCCATGAATTCGAAATAAAAGACATAACTTGGGTTGCCACATTAGTTTTATGTTCAGATGAATAGTTAAATGAAGAAAATAGTAAACCAACAGCAAAATTAATTGAAAAATAGTTCCATTGTCTACTTCACTTTTTTACATAGAAAAAGTCCAGTTTCATCTACTCATCAATTCTGATTCCCTTTCCTTCACAATATTAAGCCGTTTAGTGTGGAGCATTTTCAAAACTAAGGAATGCTACTGACAGATAAGTTAATGTTACAGGTGTTTCAATAGTATATCCCCGAGGCAGCAAACATTATATAACCTTTATTATGTCCTTTTTGCAAATAAAACTTATTGCTAGATCATTCACATGTATCGATAAATCGTTGATTTTCATGCTAATTTTGGCAAGAGATTACTTTGTTTAATTAATTGATACACAGTTTGCAAGATCTTAGTGCAGGAATTTTTTCTTCTCATTGGCATTTGATAACACCTCTGGAGTTTCCAGAGTTCCAATCATCCTGATTTTGATTCATTTTGTCGAAATAATTTCATTATCTAATTTTAAAAAAATATCAACAATTGCTGTTGAAAGTAATTCGGTTTAAATAAAAAGTAACTCTCTTCTTTCAATGACGTAACTAGTTGATATACAACCTTAGTGGTTATTCTGATGGTTTAAATCAGGGAAGTTGTTTTCAAAATGTGTCCAAATAATTGGGCCCTTAAATATGATATATCTGCTCCCATTCAATGAATGTTGGCAACAAATGACTCTAATTTGTTCCGAATCTCTTTAATTTGTCATGCTTTTTCAAGATTTCTGTATTTAATTGGACTTTGATTCAGCTATTGGAAATATTCTAAAGGAAAATGATCATTTTCTTAAAAGACACTAATGAAAATGTAATATATACGATTTTCCTTTTTAAAAACAGCAATAAAAATGTTTGGATAGATTTATTGAGGTAACTTGATGTAATGTAGCATAAAGCCTTTATTGCTTATTTACTGTCATGAAATGTTGATTTCACAAACCTAATTTTAAACATTCCAAAAAAACATTTAGAATCTATATAGCAAAAATAAAGAACACTACTAAGTTAAGCCGTGTTCGGAAGCTGATTAAATTAAGATATCGTTTTTATGACATTAGTCTAAATAAGCACGGTGTTCTCCTAGTGTTAAAAGAACATTTTTTAAAAAATATATTAAATATAGATAAAAAGCTTCAGATGAGGCATAAGGTCTGATTATGTGACATAATTGGAATGCATTTGGTTTTTATTCTTGGAATACAATTCCCCCTTAAAAGTATAAAAACTTTAACGTTTCTCCAATTAAATTGGAAGTCTGAAAAGAGAAATCGAAACATTAAGGAAAGTTGCGTACTTTAGAATTGGGTTCATTTTAGTAAAAACTAATTTCTAGTCTTCGGTATATTGATGTCAAACTCTTTGTAATAAGCATGCTTTGTTTCAGAAAAGTCAAATTTATTTCAGTCATATTTGCACAAATTTGCCTCAAGGTGCATATATGCATTCATTAAAAGTAAAGGGTTATAAATCAAAAAATAATGTAAAATGTATGACTAAGACCAGCTGTTACTATCAAAACAAATAATCCAATATAAATAGCTTTTTGAAGCTGGTGATTAGAAATGAAAAATTAACTCTTCTTTAAATTCTGCAAATCTTTGAATTAAAATTATCTTTATCAGAAATGAACCTGAAGATAGAAACTAGCAACTGATGCTTCCCTCATAATGACAAAACAATTTTTTTTCAGTGCATTCGCCAAAACTAGTAAATTCTTGTTATATTTCTCATTTGTATCATATTTTTTTTCCATAGTAAAAAATGAAAAGAAGAAAACATTTGCTCACAGTGGCCTTGAACTCGACATTTAGATATATCGACGACGTGTTATCAATTAACAATGGTTATTTTCATTCTTATGCCGATACGATATATCCCGTGAGCTTGAAATAAAAGAAACCACACAGTCTGAAACATCTGTTTTATACTTGGATACTAGTATTTTATTAGAAAGAGATGTTAATGGTAATCTTATACCCAAGCTTTATGATAAACGTGATGACTTTTACTTTTCAATCGTCAGCTTCCCTTACTTACACGAATGCAGCAATATGCCTTCATCACATGCATACGGAGATTATATCTCTTCGATACGCAAGATCATGCTCTACGTATGTACAAATTCTAAAACCAGGTTCGTTATTGACAAACAGGTTGATGAAACAAGAACATCAGCAGTCTCGTTTCAAGTCATCATTTCGTAAGTTGCATGGTCGATCCAATGACATTATCAGCAAAAACACACTATCATTAAGTCAAATGCTGACCGACTTTTTTCATTCAAATTGTTCGGCCATTATTTACACACTGGATTGTCGACGGATTTTTCTGTTATTTCCCGATCATGACAAGGAGCACACAGCGGGTGTGACCGGTCGGCAGTGAATGCTCACTCATCCATGGCACCTGATCCCATCTCTGATGCTTTTGAGGCCTGTGTATGCTCTGCTCCAAAGTTTGTATTGTTTATTGGACTTCTAAACTTGCGTTATTTCCATATAATTCATCAACTACATAATTGTTTCAAGATTTGATGAATATGCACTTGCAGCTTAAGGCAAAATGCTCAATATGACCATTGTATTTGTACTTTACTTATCTAATCAAAGTATGGTTAGTACTTTTCAACCATATCGACATATCGAAAACTATCAATCACTCTATCACTCTGAACCTAATACGTCTTTTGATTCGAAATGCAACTTTCTCTACAATAGTTAAGATTTCTTCAATTTACAGGTACAAAAACCAATCTAAAACTTAAAAATGAATGGACAACAGATTGAATCTTTTCAAATTAACCATCAACACATTGTAGCTACATAAATTTCTTACCATGGAAAAACTAGGAGAGTATATCCAAATCAAGCAGTAGCGTAGGATTAACAGATGTGTAATTCATCAATCCTTGTGAAGTTACAACACTGTCTTAATTAAAATTCAGGTGTTGGATATTTATACCAAAATAGCAAACGTTCATAAATTAACCAAGCGAAACGCCGGGAAATGTAAACAAGAAAGCTGTTACAGACAGAAGTCGTTCTTAATGCATTAAAATGTTACCTAACGAACTTATCTATTGGAGAGTGACTGATTTAGCATGTAAGACTTTTGAGTGTATGAATTTCAAAATGACCCGTAACAATAAGATTTTACAGTAATTTTTTTTTAAACAAAACAACATTATTTTGTGTTTTATTTAATGTAATGATTATATAGATTTCTGTGTGTTTTTTTAACATTGATATATCCTGTATTGCTCCTTGCTCATCTCTATTTTAAAATTGAAAGCATGTCCAATTTTCCAAAATAAACACGATTGAGTCAAATGCAATACTTTTTGTAATTATTTGTGAATTATATTATAATGTATGCTAATAAAAATGTGACCTTTTCACGCTATAATCTTTATTCATAATGAAAGCTAATTAATCGAGCCATTCATTCCTAACCGATGATTTTGGATTTTCTGTTCCCAATTTGTGTAGCTTCAATTGCTCCAATGGACTTTGAGCTTTGTTACTGTTGGTTGTTTTCATATTTCATGCACGTAGCTAAGAAAATTAATGTACAAAAAAAAAATGAAATAATTTAATATGCAGCGCTAAAAAGTTAGTTTATACACATCTAAAGACAGAAAGAAAAATTACAACACAATCTACCACATGCACATTTTTGTATCATTTATTAAAGGATGTCCAAAATAATTTATTTTAAGTCAAATTTTACCAAAATTCTCGATATCAATTTCTTTCGATTAATCCAAATAATATGCAATAGATGTTTACGTACCTTTTTCTGAAACGCTTCAGGAGCCTAAGAAATTTCTGACCACTGCTCTGCACATTTTATTGAATATCTGGCTTTCTAGTACCCCAAAGCTAATATTGGCGGCGCAAGGAAATGCTTGAAGGGCTGCATTTCATTTCCGGAATTTTGGGTAATTATCAATTTTTCATTTCCGACATTTTTTAGTTTTCATTTCCGACATTTTTTTGTTTTCATTTCCGATATTTTCAAATACATATGTAGTATACTTATAGTAACAATTTTGATAACTTTAGTTATGAAAAATTGAAAGGAATAAATCATAAATAAATCATTGAAATCCAATTTTGTAAATCTATCGGTTAATTGGACATTAGTATGGTGCTGTCACTGACATTTAATTTAGTGCACATAAAATGTGGTGAAAAAGTTTTATGCTCATTGGAGACTTTTACCTAGATTTAGTGCTACATGTATGCATATATATGTATAGATTTTTTTAATTATCTTTTATTAATATTTTGGTAAATACTTTTAAAATTCCATTTTCTTTGACTTAGAAAACATTGAATTGCTGCACAGGTAAATTCCGGAAATGAAAAAAAAATTATGTCGGAAATGAAAACAAAAAATGTCGGAAATGAAATAAAAAAATGTCGGAAATGCTATGCATATTTCCGGAAATGAAATGCAGCGGATTGAAGCCTTTCCTTTTTTTTTTGGCCATATTTTGGAGGCCACCTTTTTTGCCAGTTTATATATGTTATGTAATATTTAGTCAAAAACTGGGAGGCCAATTTTGTTATTGCAGAATTGTTTAATATTTTTTCTCAGGAATTGTGTTTCAATGTTACATTGTCTCCCAGTTTCTTTTTTATTCAGTTTAATGTATTATATTATACCGGTATGTTGTCATTTCATAATAAATGACATTTTTGGAACAAACATGTCTTGTTTTATTTGACAAAAAACAGGCTCAGTGTTGTCAGAGGAGTGTTTAATCCAAGGACTGCAAGCTGAACTTAATAATATTTATTTACAGATACATTTCAAACTAATAATGAATCATATGGAGATAACGAACAGTATTCACGATCAAAAGTTCATAAAACAATACAAAATAGGGACACAGCAAACACAGACCTACAAAACATCAGAGGTGAGATAAGGTGTCGTGGAGGAGTTAACATCCCTGCCGACCGGTCACACCCGCTCCTTGTGCTTCTTGTCATGATCGGGAATTAACAGAAAAATCCGTCGTCAATTCAGTGTATAAATAATGGCCTAACAATTAGTATGAAAAACGCCAGTCAGCATTTGACTCAATGATAAATTATATTTGCTGACAAGGCCATTGTATCGACCATAGAACCTACGAAATGATGACTTTAAACGAGACTACTGATATTCTTGTTTCCTCACCTTGTTTGTCGATAATTTACCTCGTTTTAGAAATTGTTCATACGTACAGCATGCTCCTCGAACCAACTGAGACATGTAAACTCCTTATGCAGGTGATGAAGGGATATTGCTGCAAAAGTAAGGGAAGTTGACGATAGAAAAGTTAAAGTCATCACGTTTATCATGGAGCTTGGTTGTAAGACTACCATTAACGTCTTCTTCTAGTAAAATATCCAAATATTTAACAGATGTGTCAGACTCTGTAGTATCTTTTTTCTCAATCTCACCATGATATATCGCATCGACATAATGGAAATTACCATTGTTAATTGACAATACATCGTCGATATATCTAAATGTCGAGTTGAAGGCCACAGTAGGTGTTTTCTTTTTTTCACGCATAAGATTTTGCACAAATTCTGCTTCATATGAATACAAAATTAGGTCTGCTTATAACGGAGCGCAATTGGTATCCATGGGATTTCCAATGGATTATTGGAAAACCTGGTCTCCAAAACAACACAGATATAATCAATTAGAAACTCAAGCATCTCTTTGATGTCAAATTCAAAGTACTTGTGAGTACAATCAGAATGCTTCTTAACAAAATAATTATGCAAATGACCAATGACAAGGTAAGTAAATTTACGAGTTGCATTTTTATTGGAAAAAACACCTGTCAATGATATAAAAAAAAAAGTCTGGACTTTAATTTACCGTGTGGAATGGTTGTGTATAAAATTGAAAAGTTGTAAGTTTTGAACTGTTGTTTTTGGTAAAATCTTGTGATTTCAAAAGTGCCTTGCAATTTTAAGTATCCACATCTGATTTACACCACTTCTTGAATTTGTTGTTGCACAGTACTCTTTTATTTCTCCTTTACTACTGTTAATATCTTAGTGAGGAGTAAAGAAAGAGGCTTGGTTGAACATTTACTGGAACCCGCTGTGTATGGATTTTTATGAAGTTTCGGAATCCAATATATGGTAGTTCAAATTCATTTTGATTCTTTAGGATATTAAAAATATTCAAAACTGACGTATGATTTTGCAGAATTTCTTCCTTAGAAAGGGAACTTTGAATATCAGTTTGATTACCACTTATAGAATTAAATCGATGTTCTTCTAAAATACAATTTATATAATGAGCCTTACAAACAAAGACAATGTGGTTACCTGCTTTTTCAGCGGGGACCAGTTCGTACTGATCATGTAATCTATCTAATTCTTTTTTTTCTTTTTTCACTTCGGGATTCCTTTCATCTATACATTATATTCTATTTCAATCATACAGTTATGAATAACATCTTATATCTGGAATTTTCTGGGGTTTATACGTTTATTCATCACACCCTGTAAAATTTTAAGATATCTGTGTTTATAAAAAAAACGTATACAACGTAAGATGGATTCTATCTTCAGGACACCTATTATTATTACATCATTGATGTCCGCATCAGTGACTTCGTGTTATTTTTTCGTTTTTTGCAATAATATCAGATCAATATGATTGTCTGTGGTATTTTGGTATATATGGTACCATGCTTGTTATTCCATTTAGTCAATTTAGGTGTGTGACATATACATTGTATTATATAACTTCCTGAACAATACAAATGATGAGCAGAGCCAACACAAACTTCAGAAAATAGAAGTGGGAACACGTGTTATGAAGGAGTTAGTCTTCTTTGTGGACTTTTAACGGATAGTTTATACCCTTGTACTATCAGGGTATTTGTCAATAACCTCCGTCATTTTAAAAAGAGTTCGCTTGAAGGTTTTGATTTTTAAAAAATGAGTTCAAGACGAATAGCACGTCCAAAAGACACTATCAATTACTTTTTGTGATGAAGTTGGCTTTAAAATATGCTTCAGTTTCTGAGTGACAATATCTGTATTAGAGACCAGTCTTCCAACAATCTGTTGGAATTTCCATGGGTACCAACTGCGCCCCGTTATTAGCAGACCTATTTTTGTATTCATATGAAGCAAAATTTTTGCAAAATCTTATACATGAAAAGAAGAAAAAAAAGAAGAAAAAACTTGCTGTGCCCTTCAACTCGACATTCAGATATATCGACGACGTATTGTCAATTAACAATGGTAATTTCCATTCTTATGTCGATATGATATGTCCTGGTGAGCTTGAGATAAAAGATACCACAGAGTGTGACACATTTGTTTCATATCTAGATATTTTACTTGAAAAAAAAAGACGTTAATGATAATCTAACAACCAAGCTCTATGATAAACGTGACGACTTTCACTTTTCTATCGTCAACTTCCCTTACTTATTCATCACCTACATACGGAGTTTACATTTACATATCTCAGTTGATTAGATACGCAAGAGCATGCTCTACGTATGAACAATTTCTACAACGAGGTAAATTATTGACAAACAAGTTGATGAAACAAGAATTTCAGCAGACTCGTTTAAAGTCATAACTTCTATGGTTTCATAAGTTCTATGGTCGATACAATGACTTTGTCAGCAAATACAATTTATCATTGAGTCAAATGCTGACTGACGTCTTTCATATTGATTGTTAGTCCATTATTTATACACTGAATCGACGACGGATTTTTCCGTTATTACCCAATCATGACAAGGAGCACACAGCGGGTGTGTGAGCGGTCGGCAGGGGATGTGCACTCCTCCATGGCACCTGATCCCACCTCTGATGTTTTAGAGGTCCGTGTTTGCTCTGCTTCTATTTTGTATTGTTTTATGGACTTTGATATTGAATACTGTTCGTATTCTCCATATACTTCACTCTAAAAGTCTGAAGAATTAATGCGCATTACGATAAATATGAGGAAATTTGTAGGAATTCTATGCAGCACAGGAACTTTGTGGTAAAATTGTGGACATGACGACAAGTTGACAAAATGACAGGTCAACAGGATGACAGAATGTTTTGTTGACAGGTCTACAGGTAGACGAGTTGTCAGGTCGACAGTTTGACAGATTATTTGCTTGACAGGTCATGTATTTCAGGAAAATAGGTCGACAGGTTGACGGATAGACGAGTCAACAAGTTGACTGATCGACCTCTTTTTTATCAGGGAAAATAGTATCCAAATTGGATGTCGACTGTCGACCTGTTGACATTTCATGTGTTGGATAAGATTTCACAATTTGATGTCAAACTGTCGACATTTATTTCTTTCCTTTATTTACATTTGAAATTTACGGATCTACTTTTCCATATACCCTAGTTGAAGCAAGTTTCTGTAGAATCATTTGGTCCACTGGATGAAATTGAAAACTCCAAAACAGTATTGTACATCTATAAGATATCAGCTTCATCGTTCCAAAAATTGACTTGGTTACTGCTTTTAAAAATTATATAGTAATTACAGGGCGAAAATGAGACAGACGGATGGACGGACCAGGATAACATCAATAAACCAAAACTTGTTTTAGAAAGTATAGGTGCAGTAAATCTTTTGTTAAACACAGTAGCCAAAAGTTACCAAACACAAAGAAGATTTAAAAGGAAAGGGAGGTACTGATTTGTTTATCTCTCCCAATCTTTGCATGCAAAGATAGGGCCCCGAATGAAATGCATATTCAAGCAAATTGTCCGCTTGTTTGTCCGTAGCCCTTTATATAGTGACGCGACAACACAAACACTTTTCAAAGAAATGTCTCTAGGTATATAGGATATCTTTGAAAGTCTCTCTTCATTTATTGTTTCAAGAGCCTTCCGGTAAACTGTTGAATGTAGTGTAACAGAACCCCTAGTCTAGACAAAACAGAAGTAAGATTGTTACCTTCCTCTAACGATCCTTAGCGGAACTCTCTCTCACTACATCATCTTTTCCTTAAGTTTAAGAAACCGGTATACGGGGAAACATAATTGGTAATTTAAAACTTACAGTACTAAGCTACTGAATACAACACTTGTCAAAATTTAAGAAATAAAATGAATTAATGCTGTCATGCACTTGAGCTGTATTATAACCATTGTCCTTTAATATAATGAAGTAGTGTAAGAGGTCCTTCAAAGTATAATTTGACTGGGGAAGTGTAAAAAGACTCATGGTTGTGAAAAAAAAACATATGGGGGCAAGAAAAGCGTCACGTCCTGCCATTAATGAACACTTGTACTTTGTAAGTCTTTGTTTTATCATTGATATTAGCTTCATTATGGAAAGAAGACCATGTTTGGATTTTTAAAAAAAGACATTGCTTTGGGTGAAAATCTTCTGCATCAATTTTACATTAAACTTCAACTTATCTAAACTGAAAGGAAGAACGGATGTAATTTTTAAATCTGTTTAAATGTATTATAAGTGATTTAAGTGATACAAACAAGGAAACTGGTTATTTCGCCATGGAAGTAGCACAAATGGAACAAGCAAGGTTTATTTGTCTTATTCTTTTTCTCGGGGTTTCGTATGGAAAACAGAATGGCAGTTCTCTATGTCCAACAAAAAAGTAAGTCATTTGAACATATAGTTATTAGCTTACGTCATAAATTTGTGAATTAATGATTGATCCCTGACATTTTTTATTCAGCAACCGAGAAAAATGTTGTTCTGGATACAGAATGATAAACAAAACCTGTACAGGTAAGGAACCTTGTATTTTACTATATTCCCCGCTTGAAAAGCGTGTGGGTATATAGTAATCGGGATGTTCGTTCGTCCGTCCGTCTGTTACGCTTTGGGGTACCCATCTCTTATACGCAGTTCCTCTAATGCCACTTAATGAAATTTGATGAAACTTTCAAAGAATCTTTATTGTGCATTGTGCATCTTGATACAACACATATTTTGGGTTTCCCATTGCAGAACATGGACACTGCCATTATATTCATATGGGAGGCGGGGGTATCATTTAGTGAGCTCATTGCTCACGGTACCTGTGCTGCTTGAAATACTATTGCTGTTATTAACAGACCCCTTAGTAATACCTATTAAGACCCCATTCTTCCCCAGGGGGTCAAGAATTGGAAAATGTAGAATCTACACTACCCCAGGATGCTTTCACATTTTTAAAAAGAAGTATCCTGTATATTTCAACGTTAAACTTGGATTCATTATTTTGGAGCTGTCCTACCCGCGGGGGGGTCATGATTTGAACAATTTAGAATCTACACCCAGAGATTTTTTTTAATAACCCCATCTTTCATTTTCTATTTAGATTATCTCCCCTTTCAATCAGGGCCCTCCATTTTAAACTCCCCTTCACCCAAGATTGCTTTAAAGTTTATACTAAGTTTAGTGAAAATTTACCCAATGGTTCTTGATAAGAAGTTGAAAATGTGAAAAGTTTACAGATGGACGGACGACGGACAACGGGTGATCAGAAAATTAAGCTCACGAGCTTTCATTTCAAGTCAGCTTTAAACGTGAAGATGTACAATTTATTTTTACCAGAGTGCATTGGCTTTTTTGGAGAAGACTGCATGTCCCCGTGTCCATTGAATTTTTATGGTGTGAACTGTGATTCGGAATGCAACTGCACGGAGGGGGAAAAGTGTAATCCATATGTTGGATGTCTGCATATCACATGTAAGATAATTATTAGATATTTATTATATAATGTTTTAAATATATTAAGCAGTATCGGTTGTCTTTATATCATTTGTAAGATATTTATTATATGATGATTTGAATTCAATATTTGTATATTGGTTGTCTCCATATCATGTGTAAAATATTTGTTTTCATAAGGTTAGTAATTTAAAGTATTAGTGGCTTCATTCTTATCCACAACTCCTCATTTACCACTGAATGAGATATTAAATGGAATTTTCACATAATCTTTGTTAAATAGTGTCATTGTGACCTTTTTTTTTTACTTTTTCATCCGACCCATGTTTTGAGTTTCCCATTGAAAAATATGGACACTGTCATTCTTTCTATTAGATTGAAGGATACCCTGATATCTTATCCACAACTCCTCCTTAACCACTGCATGGATAGAATTTAATGTTCCCTTCAGGGAATCTGTTACATAGTGCCATTGTGCACCTCCTATTTTACTCTTTGATCTGACTCTTATTTCGGGTATCCCAGAGCAATACATAATTTTGCCATCATTATATCATAGGGGAGGCGGAGGTATCATTAAGTGAGCTCATTGCTCACAGTGCCTCTAGTTTCTTGGACATCCCGATCACTATTTACCCTCCACTTTTCAAGCGGGGGAGGGGTTCTTTTGCTATGGTTCGGAAGACTTTTTTAGTACAAGTATATATATGCAAATGTATATATAATGCAATGACTATTACATGCTTTTACGCTTTGGGGGTACCCATCTCATATCCGCAACTCTTCTTAAACCACTGATTAAAATTTAATGAAACTTTCAATAAATCTTTGTTACAAAGTGACATTGTGACCCTCTTTTTTTTTACTTTTTGATCGGACATATACTAGTATCTCGTTTTTCCTATAGCAAAACATGGACACTGCCATTCATTCTGTAATACTGAATGGCACCTTTAATGATACTTTCAGATATTCTTTATCACAGAATGTCATTGTACACCTCCTTTTTTACTCTTTGATCTGACACTTCTTTTGGGTCTCCCAGAGCAATGCATGGACTTTGTCATTATAACCATATGGGAGGCAGGGGTATACTGTAAATCACTTTTTATTCGCGAGAACTTTATTTTCGCGTAATTACGCGAGACAGTGTGCTCGCGAAAATTTAATTCTCGCGTATAATAGCATTCTTTAAGATTATATAGAGCAATAACCACAATTCGTGAAAATTCTGCCTCGCTAATCAAGAGTCAATGGCTATCTCGCGAAAATAAGGTGTCGCGAAAATATAGTGATCTTCAGTAATTTGGTGAGTTCATTGCTCACGGTACATGTATGTACCTCATGTTTCTGTTTTCTGTTTATTTTCAGTTCCTTGTTTAAAAATTCCTTGTTAGAAATTGAATTGGATGAGTTAAGCTTTCGGTAGAAGGAAGTTAATTAAAATTAAAACATTCACATAAGTACTTCTAACTAACTTTATAATCATTAACTAAACAGGAACATAAAATACCAATATATCCCACAAAAACTATATTCATATTCAACGGAAATAAGAATGAAAAGCCTGATGAATGTCTTTATTTAAAAATGAACAAATAAAAACATGTGATTGTTTACTCAGCAGATAATAGGAATAATACCGGGACTGATCTGGATTTTCCGATACATAACGAGAGCTGTACACTTCTTCTGAAGCTGGTGTTAATCCTGGGCGGATCTCAGATTATTCTCCTCGTCTTCTGTTTTTCAGTGCTTTTGTTGAAGTGGTAGGTTCCGCTGATTTACTCCTAGATACGCCAGAGTACAGAAGTTGATGCATCCTGCTCTAGAACTTAAAATATTTGCCTTTCTTTGCAGTAAATGCATTAGATTAAGAAATGACTTTTTAAAAATCAGTCAGAAAGTGCCAGGAAAATACTAATACATCTGGTTTCTCATTTAAAGAGAGTCGTCCAAAGCAAGTAGAATATTGGATTCCTTAATTAAACTTTCAGTTACTTTATAAAGATGACTTTTTGAAGGTTCTGTATATACATGTATAGTAGTATATCCCTAATTGGTTCTTACTTAATGAATTTGTAATTTTTTTTAATTTGCTCGTGGATTATTACAATTAACAGTATTTTCATGAATTGCCTAAATACATCATCTAATAAAAATGTATATAGCAATAAATGATATTCAAAAATATAATGGAAAAATTATAATAAAGAATATTGAAACTTTTGAAAATGATTTAGTATAATATGCATTGTACAAGACCTAAAAAGTCCCCAGATGAAGATTGACTGAGGATATATAAATTAATTTAATTATCTTTACATATCACTTGAAAACAATTAATATAATATGAAATTACAATTGAGCTTGCCATTCCTTTTAAGTTGCAGGCTTCCACCACAAAATACTAAACAAAATACAGAAAGAAGGGAAATTAGCAGCACCACACAACAAACAGAAATACGAACAAACCATTCACCTGTAGCTGAGAGAAGTTGGAACAATATTAATACGCGTTTGGACTCAAGGGAGACAAATGCAAATGACCATCATTACGATAGAGTTCACTTAACAGTGGAAGAGAAATGTGGGATGAAATCGAATCATCGAAGTCTAGATTCGAACACTTACTTCACACTGCAGCCGATGCGGTAGATTTCTCTGTTTTGAGAGATGTGCTTTCAAAGTGGATCGTCGACTAAAGATTTAATTTGTGATCCTGAAATTACATTTTTTTTTCAAACAAGAGGCCCATGGGCCACATCGCTCACCTGAGTAACTTGGGTGATGCAGTTCTTTACCAGATTCCCCCTCTTGCTATACCTATCATGCCCAACTACCCCCTTCCCTTTTATGATTTTAAAACTTTAGAATCTACACTACCCCAGGATGCTTCAATATCAGTTTCAGCTTTCCTGGCCCAGTGGTTCTTGAGAGGAAGATTTTTAAAGATTTGTTTTATATATTTCTATGTAAAACATGGATTCCCTATTGTGGTCCCGCCCTACCCCCGGGGTTATGATTTTAACAATTTAATATCTACACTACTTAAGGATCCTTCCATATAAAATTCAGCTTTCCTGGCCCAGTGGTTCTTGAGAAGAAGATTTTTAAAGTTTTGTTCTATGTATTTCTATGTAAAACTTTGATTCCCTATTGCGGCTCCGCCCTACCTCTGGGGGTCATGATTTTCACAATTTAATATCTGCACTACCCAAGGATACTTCCACATAAGTTTCAGCTTTCCTAGCCCAGTAGTTCTTGAGAGGAAGATTTTTAAAGATTTGTTCTATATATTTCTATGCGAAACTTGGATTTCCTATTGTGGCGCCGCCCTGCTCCCGGGGGTCATGATTTTAACAATTTAATATCTACACTACCCAAGGATGCTTCCATATAAGTTTCAGCTTTCCTGGCCCAGTGGTTCTTGAGAAGAAGATTTTTAAGTATTTGTTCTATATATTTCTATGTAAAAATTGGATTCCCTATTGTGGCCCTGTCCAAACCCTGGGGGTCATGATTTTAACAATTTGATATCTACACTACCCAAGGATGCTTCCATATGAGTTTCAGCTTTCCTGACCCAGTGGTTCCTGAGAAGAAAATTTATTGATGATCCCATCTTTTTTTGTCTTTTCTTGATTATCTCCCCTTGTGAAGGGGACTTGGCCCTTCATTTTAACAATTTAAACTCCCCTTCACCCAAGGATGCTTTGTATAAAGTTTAGTTAAAATTGGTCCATTGGTTCTTGAGAAGAAGTCGAAAATGTTACAAGTTTACAGACGGACGGACGACGGACAAAATGTGATCAGAAAAGCTCACTTGTGCCTTCGGCTCAGGTGAGCTAAAAAGTCATAGGTTTAAAAGTGTTGTGAATAATCTGCTTTTGTTTTAAGACATGTCTATAATGTAATGTGCTCAGGATGTTGATATTGTATTAAATCAATTTCTTCTAAGCAATCAAGTATATAATGCTTGTTTTATATATATATATATATATATATATATATATATATATATATATATATATATAATATATATATATATATATATATATATATATAAAGCACTAAAAAACCAACAACACTGTATATCCTAAATGTCAGATCTACCAAGTAGATACAAGGTCACGGGTGGAAATTTATATAAGGCACTAAAAATTACAACCGACACGAACAATGAAAATTGTCAAATTTTCGGGACGTCCTGTCCCTTTCTCCAGACAAAGATAAAGGTTAAAAAGTCATAAGAACAAAGGAAAAAGAGAAAAAAAAACAACTTTTGAATTGGTGTTTGGTCATACAGTTAGAGGACCTATGAAATTGTTGAAGGAAAAGTGGCTGACTGAGACTAGTGATCTTAATCTTTTAGATTATGTGTCTGATTTCAAAGAAAAACTTTACAATGCTTGTAAATTAGCACAAGAAAATTTGAAGAGTTCTCAGATGAAAATGAAAATGTGGTATGACAAAGATGCCAGAAATAGGGTGTTTAAGCCAGGTGATAAGGTTCTTGTATTTTTACCTATTCCTGGTCATCCTTTACAGGCCAGATATTACGGCCCTTATGAAATTGAAAGCAAGATTAGTGATGTAAACTATGTAGTTAAGACACCAGGTCGACGTAAAGAGAAACGGGTTTGTCACATAAACATGTTGAAAGAGTATTTTGAAAGGTGTGACCGAAATTCTGTAAAACCAGTTTCCACTTTAGCCGATGCTAAGACTGTTCAAAATTGTATTGAAAGTGATACGAGTGTAGAAATGAATGAGAAAGATTGTAATCAGAGTGTCCGTTTGAAAAACTCAGAAGTTTTGGCTAATTTGGATGCTAAACTTGGACATTTGAACATTCACCAAAAAGAACAAGTTTAAAACTTGACGAGTGAGTATCATCAAATCTTTTCGGATGTTCCAAAGAAAACTAATGACGCTCTGCCTATCAAACAACATCCGTACCGTCTTAATCTAATAAAATTGCAGTACCTAAGAAGGGAAGTGCAGTACATGTTGGACAATGACATTGTCGAACCTAGTAAAAGTAACTGGAGCTCACCATGTATTCTTGTACCAAAACAGGACGGTACCTACCGATTATGTACAGACTTTAGAAAGGTGAATTCTGTTACCAAAACTGATTCATATCCAATACCTAGAATCGATGACTGTATTGACATTGGAAACGCGAAATTTGTCAGTAAATTTGACCTGTTGAAAGGCTACTGGCAAGTGCCGTTAACAGAAAGAGCAAAAGAAATATCTGCTTTTGCTACACCAGATGGACTTTACCAGTATAAAGTAATGCCTTTTGGCATGAAAAAACGCACCGGCTACATTCCAAAGGATGATTCACTCCCTTCTCCAAGACCTCAAGGGATGCGAGGCTTACATTGATGATGTCGTCATATATAGCGACACATGGGACGAACATCTCCGAATCATGCGTGCTTTATTTGACATTTTAGCTAAAGCAAACTTAACTGTGAACCTTGAGAAGAGCGAATTTTGTCATGCTTATGTAGAGTATTTAGGCCATAAAGTAGGTCAAGGTTATGTTACACCCATTATGGCTAAAGTGGAAGCTATTGCAAAGTTCCCGATTCCTACAAACAAGAAAGAGTTAATGAGGTTTTTGGGCATGGCTGGATTTTACAGAAAATTTTGTCCAAATTTTTCCTCAGTAGTTAGTCCACTTACAAATCTTTTACAAAAGAGGGTTAACTTTGAATGGACAAAGGACTGTGAAAAATCGTTTCATAAAATCAAATCTGTCCTTATGAGCAATCCAGTTCTGTCGACTCCAGATTTTTCTAAGCAATTTAAGTTAACTGTTGATGCTAGTGATGTTGGAATCGGGGCAGCTTTGTTTCAAGAACATAGTGATAAGGTAGATAGAGTTGTTTCTTATTTTTCAAAGAAACTTACAAAATGTCAACAAAAGTATTCCACCATTGAAAAGGAATGCCTTGCTTTGTTGTTAGCCTTACAGCATTTTGATGTTTATCTGAATGTTACATTGCATCCAATTCTTGTATATACTGATCACAACCCCCTGACATTTTTGCATAAATTGTCAAAAAAGCATATCAAAGGCAAAGACAATGTTATTGCAGATGCCTTGTCCAAAGTATCATGAACAAATTAGATTTGTATTAATGTACATATATTTTACTTTAACAATATAATTTTTCATTGATATTCAAACTTTTTAAGGGGGGAGGTGTTGTGAGGTGTGTTGTATTTGTATTGTTTCATCATGTATATTATTAGTAACATTAAGTTTCTTGAACATTCCAGAGTGGTCAACATGTTTGGTCATTTTTACTAGAACATTCTTGAACTTTGTGTATGTCCAGAACTTTCCAGTAATATCATGTACTTACAACTTCTAGAATTTTCTAGATTTATAGTACTATATAAATACCCTGTCAATTCGATGCATAAACTATAAATTGTCGTATAAGTAACATTGATGTACAGGTGTATAAAGAGACTGGGATATAATTACACTGGACATTGTGTGCAGCAACGAACACTCTGATGTATGTATTTTTAGATTCTTGCTAAGTTTGTACTTTATGTTTCATATACTTATTATATATTACTGTAAATAAATTATTGTTAAGTTTAAATTGTGTTATTGATCTTTGCTGGCATTTAGGGTAATTCTGACCCATAACTATATATATATATATATATATATATATATATATATATATATATATATATATATATATATATATATATATATATATATATATATAAAAGCACTAAAAATGACCAACGACACGAACAATAAAAATTGTCAAATTTTCGGGACGCCCTGTCCCTTCCTCAGGACAAAGAAAAAAGTTAAAAAGTCATAAGAACAAAGGAAAAAGAGAAACAAAAACAACTAGCACTACTACTAAACTACTAAACACTAGATATTTACATACTTAATTACATGATGAATTGGAAATATATATATATATATATATATATATATATATATATATATATATATATATATATATATATATATATATATATATATATATATATATATATATGTATTTATGTGAATTAACTTCTTGACTTTATTGATTCATATTAAATAGTCTACCTTTTTTTGGGGGGAGGGGGGATATATCCCCGCTTGAAAAGCGGGATGGTATATAGTAATCGGGATGTCCGTCTGTCCGTCCATCCGTCTGTTACGCTTTGGGGTACCCATCTCTTATCCGCAACTTCTCTCATACCACTCAATGAAATTCAATGAGACTTTCACAGAATCTTTATTACATATTACCATTGTGCACCTTCTATTTTACTTTTTTGATCTCCGACTCATATATTTTGGGTTTCCCATAGTAAAACGTGGACACTGCCATCATATTCATGTGGTGGGTGGGGGTATCATTTAGTAAGCTCATTGCCTCTAGTTTTTTCAACAAAATATTTAAAAGCTTTAAGTTTAAACAAGTCATTTTTTTTTACTTTTTATCTTTTAAAAAGGTGTAAGTTCAATTTCAACAACATAGTAATTCATGTATTTGTTAAAAATATGAAAAGACCTTTATGGAATGACAGGTAATCTATATTCAACTGTATTTTCCAAAATACTGCAGATGTTTAGCTGTATATTACTTATACGGTCCTTCGGGCTTAACCCTGTCAGAGCTGTATGTATACGAGAGGGCAGTTGCAATGCTGTAAGATAACGTTACGTTGAGGTTCACATGAGGAATCTAAGACAGGTGGAGAATGGTCCAATGGTCTCTTGTTTATCGTTTTTCCTCCGACATCTACAAGATATTTCTATTTGTACTGAATCACGTGTATATTCATTGTCGACAAATTATGTACCCAAAAGAATGAAATAATAGTAAGTTGTTTGTCTTTTTCATTTAGCTATAGCCTATTGATTTAAATAATTTTATGTTCCTTCTTTCATCTAATAACAGTAATGTCTCTTGCAATTTTTTCCATTTGGTTAACAATAGAAATTGTGAGCATGCAAATAGGAACTACTAAAACATATCAGTTCTAAGTGGGATCGGGTTGGTCTAGAGGTAAGCACCTCTTGAGGATCAGTCACATCCACCGTGTCCTTGTTAGGATCGGGTAAACGACAAAATCCTTGGACAGTACAGTTTGTAAAGAGTGGCCTAACATTTGTATGAAAAACGTCAGACAGCATATCGCTAAAGGATTGGTATTGTACAGGATTTGCTACATGTTAAAAGAAGACTGTTAATATCTTTGTTTTAAAGCAAGTTGTCACTATTTTACGCCCCTGTTTTGAGATTTCTATTTGTTGCATTCAATCCAATGAATTCTTCCCTTTTCTTTTAAATCTGCTGGTAAGTGTTTCTTTTTTTGGCTGTTGTTGTTGTACTGATTGAATCTAAACAAACTGTTATTTCCTGCTTCCCGTCTTCTTGTGTTACATTCTCCCCAGTCTTTATATTGCTCTATTGTTGATTGGTGGATTTTATCCGTTATGATTCTGATCACTCTGTCATTTTCCTACTTCAAGAGGGGGTGCTTCCACCTCTCAGACACCTGATTTAACAATGGGATTTTCAAGGGTCTGTTTTTTTGTCAGGTTCACAGATTTGTACTGTTTGTAGATTTTTTTTATATATTTGAGATCGACCATTGTTTGTTATCGTCATCTTTTAATTCATAATTCACCTTTTTAAAAGGCATTAAGGCATTTTTTGCTCAGCGTAATTACACCTTTTTCGTGTAATCACACTTTTATTTGCACTATAGCACCTTTTCATGTTGCGTTTTAAGCCTTTTATAATCACTTTTACGTTTTTTTCTATGGAATGATCCTAATAGGCTTTCTAATGAGATTTATTGAGATAAAAATATATGGAGATAACAAACAATATTCAAGCTCAGAAGTCCAGTAAACAATACAAAATTGGATTACAGCACAAGCGGACCTTTAAAAAAATCAGAGGCGGGATCAGGTGCCATGGAGGAGTGAGCATCCCCTGCCCACCGGTCACATCCGCCGTGTGCTCCTCGTCATTATCGGGAAATAACGCAAAAGTCCGTCGAAATTTAATGTGTAAATAATGGCCTATCAATAATGGCCTATCAATAAGTTTTTTTTTAGTATACACGTAATTACAATTTTTTCCAAATAAACTAGAGGTACTGTGAGCACTGAGCTCACTAAATGATAACCCCGCCTCCCATATGATTATAATGACAAAGTCCGTGGTTTGCTCTGAGAGACCCGAAATATGTGTTGGATCAAAAAGTAAATAGAAGATGCACAATGACATTATGTTACAAAGAATCTGTAAAAGTATCATAAAATTTTATTCAGTGGTATAGGAGGAGTTGTGGATAAAAGATGGGTACCCTTCCATTTTATAGAAAGAATGGCACTGTTCATGTTTTGCTTCGGGAAACCAAAAATATGTGCCCGATCAGAAAGTAAAATAGGAGTTGCACAATGGCACTGCATACTAGTAGCAAAAATTCTGTAAAAGTTGCATTAAATTTCATTCAGTGTTATACGAGGATTTGTGGATTAGAGATTGGTACCCCAAGGCGTAACGGACGGACGGACATCCCGATTACTATATACCCTCCCACTTTTCAAGCGGGGGGTATAAAAAATTTTGACATATTTAAAAGTATATAAGTTCGTTTCACTGATGGTCTTTTCAACGATTGCCCACAACAATTGGCATCTTAGTACATGACTTAATTTTGAAAATGTATGAATGCATGCCATTACATTAGTATAAAGGGTATAACATGATCGGGATGTCCGTCCGACCGTTCGTTTTCACGTCCGTCTTTTACGCTTTGGGGTACCAATATCTTATCCACAACCCCTCTTATACCACTGAATGAAATTTAATAAGACTTTCACGGGATCTTTCTTACATAGTGTCATTATGCACGTCCTATTTTACTTTTTGATCTGACACATATTTTGGCGTTCACATAGCAAAACATGGTCACGGTCATTCTTTCTAACCATCCCTTATCCGCAACTCAAAAACTGCAATGAATAAATGGAAATTCAAGCATGAGTATGGTGTATTTCGATGTCATAGCAACTGATGTGATATTTGTATAATCATTTTCAGAAACTACACAATACCTGCTTTAAGACTATACATGTATATACATTGGTATTCAAAAATATTACAAGAAAAACTAAAAAAAAATGCATTGACATCTTAATATCAATTTGTCTAGAAATGCCTTAAATCTTTGCCTTGGAAGGGGTTAATTAAACTTTCTTATTTCGGGTCTCAAAGAGCAAACTCGAGGTACTCTGAGCACAGACCTCACTAAATGATACCCCCTGCCTCCCATATGATTATAATGACATAGTCCATGGTTTTCTCTGGGAGACGCCAAAATAAGAGTCAGATCAGAAAGTAAAATAGAAGGTGCACAATAGCATAATGTATCTGAGGACGTATTATTAAATTTCATTCAGTGATATAGGAGGAGTTGCTATTAAATTTTATTCAGTGATATAGGAGGAGTTGCGGATAAGAGATGATGGGAACCCTTAATTTATACTTTAAAAAGAATGACAGTGTCAATGTTTTGTTATGGGAAACCCAAAATATATAACATGTGTAGCTGATCAAAAAGTAAAATACGAGTGGCACTATGTAACAAATATTTTGTGAAAGTTTCTCTAATTTTCATTCAGCGGTATAAGACTTAAGAGTAGTTTCGGATAAGAGATGGGTATACGCCAAAGCATAACAGACGGACGTATAGCTAGACGGACGGACAGACATCCCGATCACTCTATACCCTCACGCTTTACAAGCGGGGTTATACAAACGTTTACCTTTATAATTATATGGGAGGCGGGGGTATCATTTAGCGAGCTTGGTGTTCACTGTTATATTTTATATGTCCCTTTTGAAAAGTGGGAGGGTATATATATATGTGTAAGCTTCTGAAGATTGAAAAATGAAAGCGCTAAAGCTTAATTGAGGATTTTTGTGTTTTCTTTTTACTTTTTTTAATATTGTTATCCGATTACTGAGACATTATTTAAATTTTGGATATATATATATATATATATATATATATATATATATATATAGTGATTGGGATGTCTATGGCACGCCAAATTCACAAAAATGAGATAAACCTAGTTTCACAATTGATAAACTAGGTTTATCGACTGTAAACTATAGTTTACAAACCGTAAACTATAGTTACAATACAATACAATACAATAATTTCTATAGCGCATTATAATAATGACACTCTAGTGCGCTTCACATTAAAATAGATATTTATAAGCTTACAAAATGGCGAACAAATTACTTTAAAAAATACATAATACATATTTGTGCATAAAAATAGGATATCTAAAAGACTTCATGTGTACTAAAAGACCATAAAATATTACGTTGCGTGGGAGTCACTTTAATAAATTTACAACTAATGAAACATTAAAAAAAAAAATAAATATTAAAGGAACATGTACTCGATCAGTAGAGCACGAATATAAAAAACATTAAAGACTTTAAGATCAGTTCAGTGTTCTATTACATTAGGTATATATATCACTATAAAAACAATATTTACATTCCCTCGTAAGCTCGTTCAAAGAGGTGAGTTTTAAGTCCTTTTTTAAAAGCGGAAACAGATTTGGAATTTTTAAGACACAGAGGAAGAGAGTTCCATAGTGAGGCGGCGGCGTAGTCAAATCGACGACTGCCGTACGTAACAGTTCTAACTTTAGGAACATCCAAAAGAAAAGAACACTGTGAACGCAAGGACCTGGTAGGAGAGTATATTTTGAGAAGCTCGGACAAGTAATTTGGAGCACGATTGTTCAATGCATTGTATACAAACAGAAGTAGTCTGGTCCTGATTTTTAAAAAGAAGGCTAGAAATAACTTCTAACGGCAAATAATTATTATTTGGTCCAGCATAGTTTTTTAACCTAATTCGAGTATGCTGAATCCGAAAAAATATGCTGGCCTTCATGAAAATGGCGTTAAAGAGGTCAAAATTGCGATTCAAAATGGCGGACATCCAATTTTTCTATTTTTCTCTTAATGTCGTTCAAAATAGAGAAGTAATGAGTGAATATCTAACTGAGTGTAATAAAACTATAAAAAGGATAATAGAATGCTAACATTATTAGTTTAACTCAGAAAATTTAGTCGTTTTTACACTTAATTCGAATTTTCTCTGATTAATTTGTCTATTGTTCTATATATTCTGCTTTGTTCAGGATTTTACATTTGCAAATATCCATACACTGCAGATTTGTATTTTTTCCTCTGCATCTCACTATTCTACAATTAAATGATGGTGCAGCTGTAAGTTAAAAGTCAAAATGGCGATTCAAAATGGCGGATATTCATTTTTTTTCAAATTATTTCTTTATGTCGTTTACATAGGAGAAAGGATTTGTGAATATCTTACCGAGCGTAGTACAACTATGTAAAATGCCAAAAGAACACTAATTTTATCACTTTAGTTCGAAAAATTTAGTCGTTTAGATTTAAAATGTGTTAATTAGCTCAAATTGGCGATTCTAAATGACGTCATATTAACTCGAATTTCGTAAAATACCTTAAATGCTTAATTCTGATTCGTTTTGCAGAAAATAAATTACAGGGTTTTTTTAAGTTATGAAATAATGTTCAAATTTGCAATGAAAGCTGGAGGATATTTTTGTTAATGACTTAGGATATTTATAACATGGACTTTTGTTTAATATACTTCTTTTATTAAGATAAATCTTTGACGACAATTCCGAAGACATTTTTACCTATTACCTTTTTCACCATGCTTCTTCATATAAAAAGTTAATAATATCATACAGTAATTGCTGTTTTGAAGACAATATGAAAATTAAGCTATCCCAAGAGCAGTATTCCGTGAGCATTAAGGCGAGTGAACATTGTAGTTTGAGGATTGCTAAATCATATTAGTTATTGGAAATTCTTGATCTATTTTTTGTCCAGTGAAGAAAAAAAATAAATGTTTATGTTCATGTGGAAGGTCTAGTGCAACATAGCTTAGTATGATTTTTAAAATGATGGACCACGACCAATTAGAGGGCTAGTAATTGTTACATCATATAAATCTGAACATATTATGATATCCAAATAAAAAGATTTATTAAGAATTATCAGTATAATATACGTAAACCATAAATTTTCTAGATTGTCCAGCTCTGATTCTGTGTCCCTACATTTGCATTTTGTTATTCTCAGTCAAAAAATCAACTGCATTCTCAAATATTTCATGTTGTGAATGGATGATATTGTATTGAACAGTGTATATCAATTTTAAAAAATTGAAATTTCCAAAATCTGAAAGAAGAAAATGATTGAGTTCAATTGACCCCCTCGATTCTTGATACAACCTTACACTATCCTAAAAAAGAAGTGGGGATCAAGTTGCCTTGTACATGTAAAGTTCTTGGAGTGTTCAAGAAAATTTTGTTGTCAAGATAAGTGTTGACTAGATCAAAGTCAGAATGGCTTAGGCCTATTGGTACGAAAGCTTGTACGTGTTAGGAATCACGAGGAATCTGCAGGCGCTCTTACATTGCATAATTATACAACTTTTCTCACCAAAATATGCACACAATGTGATTCCAGATGATAAAGTTTGAGAATTTTCTTGTTAATAGAATAACCTTTCTACCCTAAAAGACAACTCTATAAGCGGTCACTAAATAAAGATCTACATGTCTTGAATATCAGAGATTTGTTTTATACCCCCCGCTTGAAAAGCGGGAGGGTATAGAGTAATCGGTATGTCTGTCCGTCCGTTTGTTACGTTTTGGGGTACCCATCTCTTATCCGCAACTCGTCTCATACCACTGAATAAAATTTGATAAACTTTCACAGAATTTTTATTACATATTGCCATTGTGCACCTCCTATTTTACTTTTTGATCCGACACATATATTTTGGGTTTCCCATTGCAGAACATGGACACTGTCATTATGTTCATATGGGAGGCGGGGAGTATCATTTAGTGAGGTCATTGCTTACAGTACCTCTAGTTTATTTTGCATAAGGTTTGGAAAACACAATATACTGTTAACATTTGAACATAAATGTTTGTTCCTTGAGTGTTGATTATTTGTTTATTGTTTAACGCTGAGTCAGCAATTTTTCAGCCATGTTTCGGCGGACTGTCAATTTAAATAATCGGTTTTTGAAGGATTTTGGTTTCTCTGGCGGCCCCCAGTGAGTTTACTCTTTTTCGAACTCAAGAGAAATATTAATGATCTTCTACGTGCCAAGGGGGTTGTTATCCTTGACACGGGGCACCATTTTACTTGAGTGTCGAAAATACCAAAATTCCCAAGACAGACTGAAACATATAGCAAATAAAGCTGGAATAGAAGATGTTAGGGGATAATACTAAGTTCTTATAAGTGCTAATTTCCAAAGCTAGTACAAAGTGTTCGATGAAATTGGACAAGAATTTCTTCAGTTATATTTTATGGTGTGCTGAGGGATGTTTATAAGAAGTGTGAGTTGATAATGACAGCGATTCAGGAACGATTTTAGGTGGATGGGGGCTCAAAGACTTTGGAACACCGTCAAATATGAAGGGAAAAATTTGGAAACTCTTAAGTCGAGTTTGTTTTAACCATTTCCAGAAAAAAATGATTCTTTTTTAGTATTTTTTGTTTCTTCATATTTAATGGACTAATTTATATACTATATGTATAAAAAACAAACTGTAATTTATTTTATGCAAAGCAACTTAGAATTAAGCATTTAAGGTATTTTACAAAAGTCGAGTTAATATGACATCATTTAGAATCGCCATTTTGAGGTAATTAACACATTTCAAATTTAAACGACTGTAAATTTTTCGAACTAAAGTGATAAAATTAGTGTTCTTTTGGCATTTTACATAGGTTGTACTACGCTCGGTAAGATATTCACAAATCCTTTCTCCTATGTAAACGACATAAAGAAATAATTTGAAGAAAAAAATGAATATCCGCCATTTTGAATCGCCATTTTGACTTATAACTTACAGCTGCACCATCATTTAATTGTAGAATAGTGAGATGCAGAGGAAAAAATACAAATCTACAGTGTATGGATATTTGCAAATGAAAAATCCTGAACAAAGCAGAATATAGAACAATAGACAAATTAATCAGAGAAAATTCGAATTAAGTGTAAAAACGACTAAGTTTTCTGAGTTAAACTAATAATGTTAGCATTCTATTATCCTTTTTATAGTTTTATTACACTCAGTTAGATATTCACTCATTACTTCTCTATTTTGAACGACATTAAGAGAAAAATAGAAAAATTGGATGTCCGCCATTTTGAATCGCCATTTTGACCTCTTTAACGCCATTTTCATGAAGGCCAGCATATTTTTTCGGATTCAGCATACTCAAATTAGGTTAAAAAACTATGCTGGACCAAATAATAATTATTTGCCGTTAGAAGTATTTTTTTCTATAAATCGGACCAGACTAAAGTATTTTATATTGACTTCTGTATTGGACAGGGAGCCAGTGGAGATCTTTCAAGATTGGAGTCACGTGATCAGATTTCCTGGTACGAGTTATCAGCCGCGCAGCAGTATTTTGGACTTTCTGGAGTTTATTCACAAGTTACTTATTTATGCCATACATCAACGAGTTTGCATAATCGAGTCGGGAAGTCACAAGTGAATTTATCAAAGTTTTACATGCGTCGTCTGTGATGTACGGACGGATGCGACCGATTTTCCGGATATTATTGAAGCATGTTCTAACTATTGAACTGCAGATTTTCTCCATACTTAGAGTCTGGTCGAAAAAGGCTCCAAGGTTCTTCACAAAAGGAGAGTCACTAATTGAGCTCTCTCCAAAAACAAGATTGAATGTAGAAACGTCTTTTATTTTATGTTTTGGACAAAAGAACATCAATTCAGTCTTTTCATGATTTAACTTTAAAAGATTGGTGCACATCCATAATTTTAAGTTGACAAGACAAGCACTGAGAGAAGAAGCCACATTATTCAAGTCTTCGTTTGGCTCAATAACGAGATATATTTGGGTATTATCTGCATAGCAGTGATACCGCATTTTATGACGCTTGCATATATTTCCTATAGGTTTCGAAAACAAACAGTACAACCGGGGTCCAAGAACAGAGCCCTGAGGCACACCGATTTCAAGCGATTCCGCATTTGATAAGGTTGCACCTATCGAAACTCTCTGACTCCTGTCAGTTAAATAGGACTTTATCCATGACAGCACAGAACCGGATATCCCGTATGAGTATTCAAGACGATGGAAAAGAATCTGGTGGTCTATAACATCGAACGCGGCCGACAGATCGAGCATGACATGAATTAGAGCCCTCATATCTGTGTCATATCGTTGTGCGAGTTCATCAGGTGATAAATCACGATGATATTTCGATAATGAAGTTATGACATCTTCTCCGAATTTATCAATAGCAATGTTTTTGAGTTTCCTAAACGATACAGATTTCCGCATTTTAGGTGGTTTAGACAGACATAGCGATGAATATATTCCTTTATGATCAACTGTAGATAAGCCCCGCAAATCAGAAAGAAAATGGTCGTCAACAGTAGGGGGATTCGTCAAAATATGACTATTTTCACGTGTAATAACGAAGTCCAATGTATGCCCATGCTTATGAGTTGGAGCGGATATGTGTTGCACAAGACCATACTCTTGGAGCATCGCATGGAATTGTCTGGAAGTCGGATGGTCAGATTTTTCGAGATGCAAATTGATATCACCTGTCATGAACAGTTCCTCCGGTGCGATGACATGCTGATTCAAATATAAGGACCATTCATCGAAAAAATCTCGCATTTTCAGATTGTTTGTTTTTGATATACATGTAGGTGGGCGGTAAACAATGCAGATGCGAGAATTTGTTGCACGAGAAGAAATGATACAATCAAGATGTTCAAAATGTGAAAATTCAGTGTCTGACTTAATTTGTTCTACCTTAATATTTTTGCTAAAAATCATTGCAACCCCTCCTCCTTTTCGATTTGTTCTAGGTATGTGAATACCTTTGTATCCCTCTGGTACTAGCTCTTGCAATATCACTACCCAGCCAATTTTCAGTGATAGCCATTATGTCAATTTTGTTTGAAACTATGATATCAGAAATAGCAAGAGTCTTATTCTTTACAGATCTACAATTCATAGTTAACAGTTTTATGGTTAACGATTCGTTAAGTATAGTTAACGATTTGTTAAGTATAGTTTTCATCTGTAAAACTATATTTAACGGTCGTTAACTATAGTTTACGAATGCTAATCTAAGTTTATCTGTCTGAATAAAGCGTTAACAATAGATTTTGTTGATAAACATAGATTCACGTTTGTAAACTATAGTTTACAATCGTAAACTATAGTTAAGAGTTGTTAATCATAGTTTCACAAATCGTGAAACTATATTTATCAAATCGTTAACTATAGTTAACGGTTTGTAAACTATAGTTTACAAATCGTGAAACTGTATTATCAGATAATCTATGTTTTGCGATCGCAAATGATTGTTTTCGATGTCAAGTATAGTTTACGGTTGTGAAATATAGATTATCGCGTTAACTATGGTTTACGGATGTAAAATATAGATTAACGTCGTTAACTATAGTTTACAGTCCGTAAACTATAGTTTACAACCGATAAACCTAGTTTATCGACTATGAAACTATGTTTTGCTCATTTTTGTGGATTTGGCGTGCCATAGATGTCCGCTCATCTGTTACACTTTGAAGTACCATCTCTTATAATCGGCAACTTCTCTTATACCACTGAATGAAATTCTAATGAAACGATCACAGAATTTTTGTCACATAGTTCCATTCTGACCTCCTATTTTACTTTTTGATCCCAGTTTTATTTTTGATCTGAAATGTATTTTGTGTTTCACATAGCAAACCATGAGCACGGCCATTCTTTCTATATTATTGAAGGGTAATTATCTCTTATCGGCAACACCTCCTATGCCACAGAATAAAATTTTATATCACAGATTATTTATTATACCCCCGCTTGAAAAGAAGAAAGAAGAAAAGCAGGGACCTACCTGTATATACTTAGTATATGTCCCTGGTATTAGTGATCGGGATGTCCATCTGTCCAACTGTCCATCTGTCTGTCCCTAACGCTTAAGGATACTTATCTCTTATCCGCAACCCCTCTTGAACTACTCATTAAAATTTAATGAAACTTTCACAGAATCCTTATTACATAGTGTCACTGTACACCTATTTTACTTTTTTGGTCCGACACATATTTGGGGTTTCCCAGAGCAAAACATGGGCACGGCCATTTTTTCTATGATATTGAAGGGTACCCAACTCTTATCCGCAACTTCTCCTATACCACTGAATATAATTTAATTATACTTTCACAGATTCTTTATTACATAGATCCAATGCCATTCTGCACTTTAAAGTCTAGTTTTTGATCTGATATTTTTTCGCATCTCCCAGAGCAAATCATGAAGTTTGCCATAATCATCTGGGAGGCAGAGCGTATCATTTAGTAGGCTCACTACTCAGAGTACCTCTAGTTATTACATAATGCCATTGTGTACCTCCTTTTTTACTTTTTGATCTGTCACTTATTTTGGGTCTCCCGTAGCTGCAGAACTGTAGCTCTCTGAAAAAATATATATTGATAGACTGGAGAGTTACAGTGCCACCCATTGGAAAAAACTGTATATTTATTGCGCACAAAAAAGTGCACCGTTTCTCGATTTATTTATCCATGTTTTTAAAACTGTCATTTCAAAATATTACTAACCGTGTGTCCCTAACATATTCTTTCACTGTTTCCACAACAAAACATTCCTTATAATTGTTTTTAATAGCCCTCCTGGTGCTGAAATTGAGATCATCGAAATTTCGCCTATTTATACTGCCACATTGGTTTGCAAGATAATTTGATCTAACGCGCTTCGTACAGATGTAAACTAGAAAAGTAATCCATAGACGAGTAAGGACTTTATTGAAATCTAGCTTTTTTTTTTGCAATTGAGGAAAGAACTTAGGAAAGTAATCCAGAAATAGTGCACTTTTTTGTGCGCAATAAATATACAATTTTTTCAATGGTTGGCACTGTAGCTTTCCGGTCTATCAATATAATATATTTTTTCGGAGAACTACAGCTCTGCAGCTAGGTCTCCCAAAGCAAAGCATGGACTTTGTCATATAATTATATGTAAGGCAAATTTGGCCCATATTCTATCGTAACAACTAACAAAAGCATGAGCTCTTGAGCCTTCATCTCAGAAGAGCTAATGTCTTGTTAATATGAGTTTTTGGTTATTTTAACTTTCATCAAGTCACCATGCTGTTTATTTTCCACTCAAGATCATGGATTTTTAATGAAATGGCATTAGCCATGGATATCGGCCCATGTAGCTCAGTTGGTGGAGCACCTGACTAGTGATGCAAAGACCCCAAGTTCCATTACTAATCCAGCCATATACTTTTTCCTCTCCTGTTACACTTAAAATTTCTTGGATAGATCCATGTGATTCATTAGCATTTATAATTACTTTCATTAAAAAATTGTTCAACGTTATAAAATTCTGATCTAATTTCTAAAGCATAAAAATTAAGACAAAATAGGTTATAACTGTTTATTTCCTATATTTACACTGTATCCATACTCTGTACATTTTGAGTTGCCTCCCTCTATTGACTTGAAGTCGTCTGTCTATGTGGTTCTGTTCTTCTGTTAAACCTGCTTTTTTCATCATATCTCTTAGTTCCTCTGAAAATTCATCATTTTTGTCATAAATATTTAACTTCAGGTTATATAAACACATGTACTAGAAGTTTTGAGACTGTACAAGTCACTTATGGACCTTGTTTCTCTGAATATGATCAACCACATATGTGCCTCATATTGAATATACAAGTGAATGGCCAATTTTTAGTTCCTCTGAGACTTTAACAAGTATCCATAGGGTATTAATTTTTGCCAAAGGCTTATTGCTAATACATAATTATAATCAGAAAGAAAGAAAGAACTGTAACACAGGTGTGCCATCTCTTGCTTAATCAATACATGTGTCAATTTAAATACATTGTAAAAATAAATGTGCAAATATGTTTTGATACAAAAGTAAGCCAGTAGCTCTGGGAGAAAAAAAATTAATGAGGTTTACATCAGACAATTTAAATGTATGATTACATTATTTAATAATGAAAATTGGAAATGTTACCTTGTGTGAAGAAATAAACTCTTGTGCCATCTCCTCGAACATAGAAATTTTCAGACAGACAGTGACCTGAAATAAAACAGAATATTCAGATGTGTGCTTGCACCATTCTGATATTTGTCAGTTAGATTTTCAACCTAATACTTGTTCATGAGAAACTACTTGAAGATCTATAGCTTTCTAGTCATCCATCTTAATCTTTTTTATACCAGCTAGTAAAAGATCTGCAGCTAGTGAAAAACGCTTCCTCTGTCTGTAGTTGTTCATAATTTGCCATTCACTTTTGGAATAATTCAGCAGATAGTAAGAATACTAAGGAGTGGGAAAATAAAATGGTGGTTTTTATGTCATGATGTACCATCAAAATATAACCAAAGTCATAAAGATTATTTTAAATCCCTCAATTAAAAAGATTTTGTGACAAAACAAAGGCCTACTGTAAGTTCCTAAATATACGCGTGGAATTAATTATCGCGTAATTTCGCGAGAAGCACCACACACGAAATAAAATTACTCGCTTTTGTTTTAATGATGCTCAAATCTATGTAAAATCTCTTGATCAACCGTCCATTCGCAAATTATTATTCTCGCGATTTGCCGTGGAAGAGCCCATTTGCGATAATAAGTACTCGCGAAAAATAAGGAACCTACAGTATATTGTGAAATTAAAATCATCATAAATGGTACCCTTGAAACTAAACATGTTTTAGCACCATGGAATTAAAATGACTTCCAGTGAACTTGCTAGAAAAAGAAGGGTAGAATAATTCATTCATGAATGAAGCATCAAAGAAATGAATTTGAAAATGTTCATACTTGAGTCAGCTTTTTGACATTACAGGAGCTAGTTACATATTGGTGTGGTTATGTATTTCTTTCTACATCCAAAGTATAAAAGTGAAGTTGTATAACAATTCTGGGTCATTTGCTCATATTATGGAAAATCACTTACCCCATTTACAGATCACAGAAAAAGAATTCATATAATAAAGGCAGAAAATTAATTAAAAATCAAAACATTTAATAGATTCAAATTAATTTAAGTGAATACTGTAAAATCACAAATTTTCGTGGGGTCAAATTTTCATGGTTTGAGGAAAATATCTTGGTTGATTTCGTGGATCAAGAATTAATGATTACTTATATATGTAACATTTTACATTTCGTGGTGGACATGAATTTGGGGTCTCGTCATACCTCGAAAACAACAAAAATTAAACCCCCATGAAAATTTGTGATTTCACAGTATTAGTTCCACAATATTTACCTTTTTTAAAACGTAACTGAGCCATATCATATCTCCCATAATCCCTGAACAGAATTCTTCCTCCAGGTTTCAGAAGCTGAGAGAGGCGATTCAATACATACTGCATCCTGAAAGTAAAAATAGACCTCAAGGTACAATCTCCACACAATCTTGTCCCACAGATTCTTTTTTGATGCACTTTTATAAAATTTTATAAATATATTGTATTTCTAATTAAGTATTTGCCCTGTGCTCTTATCTGATGTTCATGCTTTCAAGATGGCTACCTACTTGTCTGGGTGGATTGCTGATAACACAAATATCAGAATCACAACATCTAGTGATTGGTCAGGGACCGGTATCACGGCGCTCTCGTCTGTGATGTCACATACAAAGGCATGACACGTGTCTGGGTTATAGTCTGCATGCTCCTAAAATGTCAAGCATTCTGGTCTCTGAATCATTCTACATAAATCTGCATAAGTTAAATGCTTAAAAAATTAAATAATGTTTTCATTGGTTTTACATAATATGCTATGAATTGATCACTGTATTGAAAAGTAGATGTTCTTTCTTAAAAATTATTTCAATGTGTTGCACACATGAAATCCTTTTTATAAAAGAAGATGGTGGCTATACGTCTCCACATATGGTATGCTCTCATGTACATTACTTACATGTATTTTAAACAGAATTTGTGTTTCTTAGACATTTAAAGATAAGCAAAGTAATCACCTTCACAAGCTGGACAGCAGTGGAGGAGAAGTCACAACAGTACACCATCAGGTCAGGATCACTACAAGAAGAAGAAAATTTGTAATTCCACAGTCCAAAGCATCCTCATCTCTCAAATCTTATTGAAATAAGAATTAAAAAAAAGAGTTTGTGTGTGATCAATTACTTCTGCCTTCTTGTAAAACCTTGAGTTACTGAAGAAGTACTTTTTTCCGTGTGATATTATTTTACGCTATGTACGCGGTCACAAATTTTCTGCGGAAATTCATCCAAGCTAACTTACTATTAATGTAAGGCATATAGTGACAGTTTTTAAGAAATCCGTGTAATTTTCTACCAGCCGATTAAACAGAAATTGTGATTCCGCAGAATTATGACCCTGCGGAAAAAAGTACGTCTACAGTAATCTTGATCACAGTCTTTTCATGCTTTAGCAGGTTATTGACATAGGTCGACATTTAAACAAGATGGCAGTGAAACCGGGGTATAATTCATCCGTTTTCAGAAAATCTTGGACTCTTATTTTAAAAAGGTTCATTCCAAATTAAATCATATTCAAAGGGCAAATGTGGCAAATCCTATGTTTTGCTTTAGAAAATTAAGTACTGAAAAAACTGTGATCAGGATGTGTTTTTCAATGGTAGAAAAAAATTGTGAAAAACAATGGCTTTTTTCTTACTTATTTGTTTGCAAGACAGGAAAGACTGTATTTCCCACTCCACATCCAACCTGCAAGCACAATATTTTTACATGATGTTTGCTACCATTTTCAAGTTTTTTTTTTTTAAAAGATCAATAGATTTTACACCAGGGAATAGAATTTTAAAAAAAAATTAAACCTCAAGACTTTTAATACATGTGTACGCTCGTATGTCCATAAATGTATGAAGTAGCTGGATCATCTTTGGCATTTAAAAAGAATAATTATAACAAAAACCTGTTGAAATGTCTAGTGAAGAACAAAGAAACAGATTCATGCATTACCTCCAGAATTCTCCTTTTTGCTCTGTGACCTGGAAATTCCTGACCAACTCTTACACTTTCAATATCCTCATTGCATTTTCCATCAGGACCCAGCTCTGGAAATTCTGTGAACAACCAGTGTCGATCCTTAAAGAATCGATTCTGGTGAATCTGGTAAAACTTGTCCCAGTAGTCATCGGCAAGGTCCTCATACTCTTCTGTTAAAAAATAAACACTTCACCAGTAACCCACAGATCACTACACTAACCTGAGTCATACTGGCTCTCTTTGTCAAATTAATATAGTGTCAAAAATACAATATGGGTCCAAAATTTAGAATAACACCATATCCAAAAATTCCTTGATACATGTATTCATTTTATATTCCTATATGAAACTTGAAGCATTGTGAGCAATGAGCTAACAAAATGATACCCCCTGCCTCCCATGTAATTACAATGGCCAAGTCCATGTTTTGTTAGGGAAGACCAGAAATATGTGTCTGATCAAAAAATAAACAAGCTAATTCAGAGAATTGTGTTCCCCACTTTAGGAAAAATGAAGAACATGTGCGGATCTAGGGGGATCAATGGGGGGCACTTTAAGTAGAGCGGGCATGCTATAGGGAGTTATGGTATAAAATTTAACTGCAAAAACTTGAGATATCGCCCAGAAATGAAATTTTACACACACACAGAATGTATGAATTTACGATCTTGACCTTTGACCTTTTGTCCTAAAAATAAATATTAGTCTTCCTTACGCCATAATGAGTTGTGGTATAAAATGCCATTGCAAAAGTTCACAAGCTTCAACAGATATCACATGGAAACAAAAGCGTTAAAACAGGCAGAATATTTGACCTTGAACTTATCATATGACTTTGACCTTTTGACCTCAAAATCAATAAGGATCTTTCTTAAATCATAGGGAGTTGTTGTGTAAAATTTCAAAGCAAAAGCTCAAAGGGTTCTCGGGATATCGCGTGGAAACAAAAGTGTTACAGACAGACAGAACTACAGAAAGACAAACAGCTAGACAGACTGAAGGATGAACAGATCAAAATTAATATCCCCCACTTTCAGCAGGGGACAAATAGGAGGTGTACAATGACACTACATAATAAAGATTCTGTGAAGTCTCATTAAATTTCATTCAGCAGAGGAGTTGCAGATAAGAGATGAGTACCCCAAAGCGTAATGGACTTGAGCATTCGGCTCAGGTGAGCTAATAAAAAAACTTGGATTCATCAGCCATGACATACCTTGTTTCTCTGGAGGCAGTGCTGTTGTTAACTGCTCCTGAGTCTTCTTTTTGGCACTGATCTCTTGTTCTTCATCCCACTCCACGTTATCCCTAAATTACAACTATTTACATCATTCTCTATATTGAATAACTGGAATAACTATTTCTGGATAGTCTCAAAAAACAAGGTGAAATTATTTTTCTAAGCTTGTATTATACAAATTTAAAATTACTTTGATATATGGTTCAAAGATGCTTTGTGCAAGTAGAAGAATATGTAAAGATTTGTACAATTTTGATAAATGCTTTTAGCTATAAAAGATTGATAATTTAAGTTTTTCACTTTCAAAGTATTGGTATCATTAACTTTTCTGTACAGTGCTCTTGTTATAAAATAATAATTGAATGACAAGCTATTTATTATTAATCAAAGTACTCAGAAGTACAGAGAGCCGGGCTCATTTACAGAGTAGAATGGATTTCTTACATGAATCACGTTTATATTCTGATGAAAAAATTATTTTAAAACTATCAATATAAATGATAAGACACTGACAGTGAGTTTTTCAACCCTAATACCACGGTCCGATTTTGTCAGAATCATTAATTTGGTACCGCATGAATGTAAACAAACAGGCCAGTCTGGTTCCCTCTCCTGCTTTACCTCGTATGTGTAGAGAACTACGGTAACACTGATTATCAAAAATCCTTAATACGCTAATGACCTATGTTCTTTGACTTATGAAGTTTTCAAAGTCATTACTACAAATGTTTATTTTATATAAATAAAACTTCGTTTTATTTTTGTTGCTTTATTTAGCATTTGTATTATATCTCAAAAGCGGTTGAGAGTATAAGAACTATATTTTTGCACATAACTTTAAAATGGCGACTATTGGGTTAACATCCTGCCTTGAACAGGATCACATAAGCCGGCAATTGCTCTCTGAGCAATAAGACCGGCTAAAAAGGAAGCAGTGCCATCATACCATGCATTGTGCTGAAAGACATCTTCTGGATTAGTCAGGAGTCGTCCCCCAAACTGGGGTCGTTTGTCCTCCTCGCTCCCTGATTTTGGACTTCCTGCTTGATCAGACATTGATTCAGCCATTAGTGGTGAACATACAGATTTACGAAGTGGTAAAACTCTACGCATACAGGTATAAAGTCTACTTCTTAAGATCCTTCCTTGTCTTATCAGCATCACCTACAATTAGAAGTTCTTTGAATAAAGCAGCGGTATAGTAATTTTTAGTCAGTAAGCTCTATATCATTTGCACCTCTTGTCTGACGTCAAACTTGTGTGATGGGTCGGAGACCCTTTACAAGTAAAGAAGTAGAAGAAGGCCTAGAAGTTTTCGCAACCAAAGGGGTTTGTTAGCCCCTCTGATTTAACTAAGACAATAGTTCAAAATACCTGTGCATCGCTGGGATCTGACGATAGTAATGGTGTAAGTCCTTTCTCTTTACATACAGCGAAACATAATGATAATAGAACAATTTTCACGATAATAAATGTCTTCAGGACTGAAGCACGTTTTGTAAACAAACTATTCAATGTCAAATTCAGTCTTGAACCTAATTTTTGGACACCTTATGAAAAAAAACGCTAAAGTGACAATAAGTCTAAAAGTAAAACACGTCATTGAATCCGGAAAACCCCTTTGAACAGAAGCTGCAAATGTCAACAAAAAGTGAGAAAACATCTTAATCATGAATTTACGTTAGAGAAATACTGAAGGACGTTGAAGGAAAATAAGTACTCCATATTCAAACACAGTAAAAGCATATTCAGCCTGAAATTTAAACAACAATGTGCATAGCATTGTTAGCGTAATTAATTGCTCTTACCAGTAACTGTGTGTATAGTTTTACTGAAATATTGAATTTCTAAGTAGTTTGACTATGCCTTTTAAATGATACTTTGTTTTTACATTAAGTAGGTAAGAGAAGTCACAGTCATGTGCATGATTTGAATACTAAAATTTTTAGAGAAAAAATCTTTAAATTACAGAGGTTAATTTACATTTTAACATAATGAAATATCCTACAGGTTGAGCTCTGGTTGTTATGTATGTATCTGGTTCAGGTATAGACAAAACATCACTATAAGTTATACCTCTTGTATCCAGAGCATGAATATAAGAATCATGATCATGATGATTACTGCTTAACAATTGCAGTAAATTAAACGTACACGCTTATAAAGCAAAGTGTCAGGGATGACTGCAATTTTGATTCATTACAAAGGTAATTACCATTATAACAAATCAAAATTCCAGCCATCCCTGACACTTGCTTTACTGTAATTCACTAATTTTATTAGCCCCTGATAGCATGGCGAGGACTGGTGCAGTCAGGCAGGTACGTTTCATTGCCAGACTGGCCATGCAGTTTAATCTTAATTGTCTAAAATTATTGGCTTACCTTTGAGCAGGCTTAAAAGGCCAAATTTTACACCCATCAAGAAAACGCGCTATAAGGTACTGTGTAGGCTGCATGCAGATTCATTCAAGGAGCCAGAATTTAATCTAGCTGGTCCATCACATTTTTCTCCTTTTTTGTTTAATTATAATTGGTGCCGTGGAAGTGACAGCTAGGTGCTCGAAGGACATTACTGTTGAACCTGCCAATAGTGAACTGAGCTTTAACAGATCGAGGAATGTGGTGATAAGCAGGTTTAATATTGGAACTGGGTCTTTCTTCTGACTTGCATGCAATGCAATGGATATTGTTTTTAAGCCCTAGCTGTTTGTGCACCATAGTGCATGCATATGACTTTCATTAAAATTCCATTCAAGAAGTGTTTCATCACAATTCAAGGATCTTGATTTAGCTTGATATGGTTTGAATTACAGTAGCTAAAATGCTTTATTTAGCTATTGAAAGAATATTTTGTACCAAGAAATACAACAATAAACGAGCAGCTTAGTCTATATGCCATAAAAATGTTCTAAAAACTACCTCTTACTTACAAAGGATATATAGGTCTATAAGTCATTTGCACATAAGTATAAATTTATGTAACTTTTTATTATACTTTCTGCCATTAAAGTATGAATAAATTTATTTTTAAAAAATAAGAAAAAAATTATTTTAAAAAATAAGAAATGATTTTAAAAAAGAAGGATACTACATGTATTGGTATAATTAAATGGAAAACTGTTTTATATCTCAGTCAGTCTTAGCTAGCAAGCTCACCTTATGCGTGACCATTCATAATTAACCATGATGTATTTATATGCTTATAATATGAATTCTAGATGCAATAAAATTAATCTTGTATTCAAGTCAGGAACTTCAACTTTTTTATCAGATATTAGTCTTACAGTGCTTGATTGTTTTTCTCTCTTGTGTGAAAAGTGAATCTTTTTTGTTGACCTTCCAGCTTAACTATAAGTGGATAATATGTTCATGTGCATGATGTATAGAAAATGAAGTATCGTTAATACATCAATATGATTGTATTGATTTTCAATATGAATAACGCAAATTATGAGAATAATTATATCAATGGGGAGAAAAATCTGGCATTTGTTTTTGATTCTGATCAGGATACTACAGATCAGAAACAAGCAACAAAACAAACTGAGAAGGATGCTGGTAATATATTTCTATAGGATAATAATATCTAAAGTCAACTCAAAATATGCATATTTTTTATTAGTTAACTACTAATCCACTTTTTTAGCAATTCATCTTAAAAGTACAAATTTAGATAACTGATATAAACACAAATAAAAAAAATAAATCTCTTCATTTATATTTTCCTTTTCAGAGCACAAGCTTGAGAGGAAAACGAAGATCTATGTATTTATCAGCCATTTTATGTCAGCATGGGTATGTATTATTCTTTCTCTTTCCTTCCTTAACTAATCTTTGATCTGATTAAAAAAGTTTGACAATTATTGACTATTTTACAGGGAGACACATACAATTATTGACTATATCAGCAGGGAGACACATACAATTGTTGACTATATTTACAGGAAGACACATACAATTAACAACTATATTATCATGGAGACACATATAATTAATGACTATATTTACAGGGAGACCGTATGTGGTCCTTTGGGGTGGGGCTTTTCCTCATCAGCCTGGCCCCTGACTCCCTTCAGCTGCCCGCAATCTATGGATTCTCCTCCGGAGGGGCCACACTCCTCTTCGCGGGGCTTGTGGGATACTGGGTTGACAACACCCCTCGACTTACAGGTAATGTTACAAACAGAAATGAAGATAACATAACATTCTTCAGCAAAATCATGAAAAGTAACTACAGTGTTTTTCTGAATGTATGCCTTCCATGGAAATGATCTTTAAAATTTGTTTTAAAAATATGACTTGTGATTTTACTGTTGCCAATGAAGGCCCAAGTATTGTCCCTTTCCCTTTCAATCATCATGATCTTAAAGTTAAAGAATTTTTTCCAGATGGACTTTTTCTTGTCTCCTTAATAAACATTGTATTTTATCACCTTTATATTGTCTTCTCCACAGCGGCTCGGGTTTCCCTGGTGATACAGAACCTCCTGGTCGTGTTGTGTGCTGCAGTGGTTTTCTGTGTGTTCTTCTTTGGACTACACCAAGAAAATGCTTCAGTCTCTGATGTCTTGATTCATGTAAGAAATAAACTGCTATTTCTACTTGATACAAGGTTATTAAAACACTTGATTAAGCTTGAAGTCTTTAATTTGAAAAAAGAGTAATTTGAGATGCTTACAGTAATTATCAATTGCCTGTCTTAGAAAATGAATAAAGTGTGAATAAAGACTTTCTTTAGTTGTTCATTCTTTAATACGATTCCTTTGTAGGGAGGCAGAGGTGTAATTATTGTGTTGTCCATTCTGGCAGGCTTAGCCAGTATAGCCATGAAGATTGCTATTGAGAAGGACTGGGTGGTGGAAATCTGTGGTCGAGACAAAGACATGCTGGCCTGTAAGTCTGAACACAACATACATGTTTGATAAAATTTTACCAGGTATTTTTCACACTGATGCTGCCTAGTGCTACCTAATCAGCGCTATTATCCAACAATGTGTTTTTTGTCAATTATTTCGCATATTTGATGTGTGAGAATCCAATGTTTTCAGTATGTGCTACGTACATATTCAGCCAAATTTTTAACATTAAATATACATGCACAGACAAATCATTATTCTTTCTCAGTGGGCAGGGAATTCCACAATGTAGATGAAATATTTTTTCGTCATTTAAAATAATTGCTAAATCGATTGTAATTTGACTACATATGATAAAGCAGAGTTTTATTACTTGCAGCAATGACATCAAAGCTAAGGGCCATTGACCTTTGCACCCAGATTTTGGCCCCAGTCCTTACAGGTCAGGTCATGACCTGGTTAGGGATCCAGTATGGGGCTGTTCTGATTGGTGTTTGGAATCTAATGTCTGTGTTTGTGGAATATTATCTCATTCTTAAAGTTTACCAAGAAGTTCCTGCTCTAAAAAACAAAATGTACAAGAAAAAGGCAGACAAAGATGGTAAGTGCTTGAGTCTTATGATAGAGTTTTTCTTACATGTTTTAATCCCAATATAGACCCTTCTCCTATGACATATTTTGCCTAGGAGTTATTCCCCTTCGTTGCCATCTTGTAGGGCAAAATAGTGAATTTACCTCTTTGAATTGGAATGTTGACCTACAATATGGCGGTCATGTTGAATAACTCTTGCTTAAATAACCTCAATGGAAAACACTCTATAGGTCTGCATTTATATATACTGACACGCAAAAGAAACACAACACCCTACTTTAGGGGGGAATAATTATGTAAAGTAAAGAATTTTGTATCTTAAATTATGGATATTTTCAATTTAATAAACATCGGTAATTTAACGGTTGAACGATTTTCATACCATAACCAGAAGTCAAGTTTGAGTCTGTTGAACAGAAATCAAAAATTGCATGTTTAATGAAACATTTGGCAATATCATGGAGTTTTAAGGGTTTTTGCTGTTCATCATAAGTAATGCAGCAATATTTCAAAAAATAAACTCTCCTTTCGATTCCCGGAACGATGCTTAGGCTTCTTGAAAATGGCTTAAATACGCATTTTCATTGCTCTAGCTGGAAAATTTCAATGTAAAGGTGATAGAGACTTGCTGATGCAAAAATTCACTACATTACACCTAAACAGGGTCTTAAGTATCATATGCATTAAGGACAGTCCTTGTATCTGAAGTCCAAGGGTGGCTACACTGCTCTAGGTTAGAGAAAATTCGACCTAATCACCTATAAAACGGGCATTTAAAAATTGCAAAGAATAATTCCTTCGCTCAGATCTCAATATTGATGAACCTATTGTATCGTAGAAATTAAGCTGCAAATGTTGTTTAGGGCAGTCTTGCACATTTTACTTGAATGGCTGGGAGGGGGGTGTTTTAACTGTCATATGTTACTTAGTAAAGTAAAGATAAACATTTAACATTTTTATCAAATGGATGTTCTGAAAAGTGAGTTTAGCCTTACTGTATTCATTTTTGAAAATCGTTGGATAAAAAAATCAAACATTTGTAGATTACTGCTTGTTGCGTTTCTTTTGCGTTTCAGTATAGTAAAGGGAACCTTAGATAATAATGGTCCAATTGAGGAAAACAATAAAAAATGATATTCGTGATATTTTGTGTTAAGATTAAAACTCTTGTATTCTTACAAATAGTACCTGAAACAACAATCCCAGTTCAAGACAATGAAGAAAAAGCTATAACTGCTGAAGAGGATTCAAACATTGTCTGTGAAGAGACAACGAAGAATTCTGCTCCTCCAGGAAAAGATACTGCAGAATCGGCAAAAGATGACGATACCCAAATCAAACCCGCAACTCCAGAAAAGAAGATTCAAAAAGCATCAGAACTGACAGGTTGTGCCTGGTTCTTGAACAAGATGTTCTACAGTTTTATAACCCTGTATAGGGGTTACAGAACATATTTTAAGTATGAAGTCGCCCTAGCTGGACTTGGACTCTCCTTCTTGTACATGACTGTGCTGGGCTTTGACAGCATCACTATAGGTATACATCTCCTTGTCATGTGCATCAATAGCTTTTGTATTTATGGTCTTATTATGAACAAGTTTATTATGTACCTGCTTTTGCAAATTTTATATCACAGTTCCCTACAGCCTAAACTAGACCCATATTGATTTTGAGGTCCAAGGTCAAGATAATCATACATTGCCCCCCACCCCAATCCAAATTAAAAACGTTCATTTTCTTCGAACTTCTCAATAAAATTTAAAAACACAGGTCCCTTAAACCTTAAAAAGATGTGTACTATATTGATTTTGAGGTAAAAAGATCAAGGTCAGAATTTTTAAATTGAAATTTCAATGAAATTTGTATATTTCAAATACCCACCCTCAAACTAACATTACTTTGCCTTAACAAAGATACCTGTACAAATCATTGTGTATAGGAATTACAACTTCATATATATGCATGTGTTTATTTTAGGCTATGCCTACTCCCAGGGACTCTCAGAGGCTGTATTAGGAGGACTGCAGGCAGGAGGTGCTCTGATAGGAATTCTGGGAGCTTTTGCGTATCCCAAGATCCGAAAGGTTGTTGGTCTTGAGAGGACTGGTTTGTTTGGATTAGGTTCTGAAATTCTGTGCTTGTGTTTCTGTGTAGCTTCTGTATGGGCCCCTGGCAGTCCTTTTGATCTGTTAGGCAGTCCAAAGACCTCAGTTAACAACATGGTTGATGCGAGGTGCCAGAATGGATCTTATGTGTACACAACCAATGTGACCTCACCCCCAAGTGAAATATCTACTGTAATAACAATAACAACAATTAATTCTTCTTTTCCCTCTGGTATGCTATGTAATGAAACCACTAGTTCATCAGAAGAGTCACCCGACATCTCAATATGGCTACTTATGGTGGGAATCATCACAGCTAGATTTGGTATGTTTTACTTGTATATTGTGTACATGTATTGTATTTTTATGCCCCCCCCCCCCTTTCATAGAAGGAAGGGCTTATTGCTTTGCTGTTGTCATCAGTCTGTCTGTCGGTCCACCAAGTTTCTGTTCATTTGCAGAGGCTGCACGTACTGAAATGAAATTTTGTGTACAGATTTATCATAAGAATATCTAGGGCTAGTTTTGTTTTGGCTGCAATTGAGCCCTTTTTGACAGAGTTATGCCCCTTTGACATTGAAAAATTCCAATTATTTGAAGGGGGATATACGTGTTTCACAAACATTTCTTGTTCACTGTTGTCATTTTTATGTCTATTTTAGAAGTACAGTCTAACCTTATTATCTCAAACCCAGTGGGATTGAAAAAACTTTGTGATAATCGAGTATTCGAGATATCCATAGTAAATACTCGGGAATAAGTAGTTGGGACTTTAAAATGACTTCGATATCTACTGTAAAAGCACAAATATTTTCTTTAAAAAATATGATGGTTAAATTGACTAGTTTATTTCGTTGTTAACAATATTCAACGAATATATACTTCCCACACGATAATTATTATATAACTATATATTGAATAGGGTTACTTTCAAAACAACGAAATTAAATGCCCACGAAACTATTTTTGAAGACAAAACAACGAAATTTTATGCCCACGAAAATTTGTTTTTCTACAGTATATGGTATTCGAGGTGTCTGTGTACAACTGTATTCTTTATTTTCTTTAAAAAATATGATGGTTATGCAATTGACTAGTTTGGATATTTGCACAGTGAACAACAGTGAACAACAGTGAACAACGAATATATTCTTGAAAACCTGTACATTTATATTTGCATTATATGTATTAATTAAACCATTCACGGAAATGTGATATCATGAGTATACAGTTTTATGCACTCATTATCATTCTGTATCGGAAACCTGTATATTTGTTCCGATTTCAGGTCTTTGGGTTTCCGACCTGACAATCACACAGCTATTTCTACAGACCGTGGAGGAAACAGAGAGAGGCATCGTCAACTCCATGCAGAACTCTATGAACAAACTCATGGATATGCTGAAGTTTATCATGGTTATAGTGGCACCGTACCCCCATCAGTTTGGCCTACTGACCCTCATTTCGTTTTCCTTCATCTGTATGGCCTGGGTCCTGTACGCTGTCTACTGTCGCCGAGTTAGAGGACATTTCTTTCACTTCGAAAAAGTGACTAAGTGTGTGGATCACCAAAATAATAATCAGGCACCACAACATATTTCAAACACAGAAACTAGTGAAGCAGTGTGAAAGTAGAGGTAGATTTGTGTACATTAGAAAAAAGCACAAAATTAATTCACAATTGTTTGGTTTCAATATAGTCACACTTTGTTATCTTGAACTAGAAAACTTACGATTCCTGATGATTCAGAAAGAACAAGTTTTTTTAACTTTTAAATCACATTGACATATCCATGGTACATGTATTTGAAATACATGTACCATGTACCACAGGTACATGTATTAGTTTTTGAGATATACCAAAGTTCAACAGTATGTTGACAGTTAAATATTTTAGTGATAGTTTTTCTTGGATTTGTGATATTATCATGATTATGGTGCACTGGTGCTGTTTATGACTCGGTCAGTTTTTCTAATTTTAATGAGATAATTTTATGTAATTTTAAAATCTGAGGAAGAAGAGTTGGGTTCAAGTAACTCAGGTGAGTGTTGTGGCACCAATTGGCCTGTTATTTTTCAATATGATTGTTTTTCTTTTAATTGTTATGACAAATTTTATACTTATAATTTTTTAGTCAAATTTTACTTTGATTTGGCTTTTTAATCATCATCTTTGTAGCAAAACGTTATACTGGTTTAGGATACTGTATAATGTCTATTTGTAGGCATGTAGTATATATAATAAGACATGCAATTAATTTATGTTTTAAAATTAAAGAGGTCTACATTTCTATAGATGATTAGTGTTGCAAATGGATAAAATGAAAATTTTCTTTATATCTCATAAAACAGACAGGAAGTATTGGGGACTTAAGTGTAAAATATTTTCTTAAAGTAGGTGAATGTGTAATATTGACTATATAAAATAATTCCTATACAACAGAGGATTTTGCTGGCAGACACAAATACAATATTTTGTTCAAAGTATTAATATGCTGTTTAATTATTACTGTTTTAAGAACAGTGAAAGTAAAGGTGAAAAATATTGACTATATAAAATACCACCTACAACAGAGGATTTATGCTGTTATGGTTTATGATATCCTCTTTAAAGTATTGGACAGGCTTTCACCTATATTAGAGAAATGTAGAGGTTTTTGTTGTAGTTGAAACCCAGACCACTTCTCTAAAGAGAATATGGTTTATGGGAGTGGAATTTTATAGAAAGTCTGTCCAATTCTCTAGAGAGAATATTGTTTATGGGAGTGGAATGTGATGTGTTTACCAATAGGTCTGTCCAGCAGTTAATCTTCCCGTCATCATCATCATGCTCTTTGTCCAGCCACTGTGATGTAATGAAGAAATCTTAAGTTTGCATGACAAGTGTGTTATAAGTCTGAACCGGAATTTTTGTATACTGAAAGTTGAATTTTACTATCTCAAACATTAGAAGAAAAAGATTCAAGTAGCATGGGTGGACCATAAAATTCACAATTTTGGTAGACACTCTTTCATCATAACTATGTACTTGTTATTTATTTATTACATAACAAAAAGGATTTTCAAAGAAATAGAGAATTTTCACTAGTTTTCCCCGCCCTAGCACTTATTCCCTGACCCTGGGGCCATGAATTTCACAATTTTGGTAAGTGCATATTTGCATATGTTTTTGCTACATGTCCAGGAGTAACTTTTTAAAGATTGCACTAATTTTAGTAGTTTTGGCCCCACCCCTCAGGCCCCAGGGGGGCAGGGATCATGAAATTCATAATTTTCATTGGCCCATAGATGCTTTGTACCAAATTTAAAATTGGTTCAGTGGTTGCAGAGAAGAAGCTGAAAATGTTCAAATGTTAACGAAAAAACGACGAACGACATCTACATAAAAAAATCATGGTCACCTGAGTTTAAACCTAATAAAAGGAAAATGTGCCCACTGTCCAAACACGAAAATCCTACTTCTTCCAAAACCAGTTTTTTCTTTCCAAACACTACACTAAATGTGTAACATCAAGCCTTAATGGTGGCCCCTGAGCCACAAAAAATATAATCTGACAAGTAATGCTTCATACATTTTTTAATCAGTTTTGATTGCACATACTGTAGCATAGATAACAAAATCTTAATCACACATTAATAAAATACTTGTAATATCACAGTTTAACAATCACATATAAAACAATTACGAAGTTCAGATTGAAAATCTATTTGTCCATGTATTCATGACCTATAAAAAAAATTGGATTTGTCACAAAATAGTCACCCTGCAAGTCTATATAGCATGTCTATGACACAAAGAAAAGAAAAATGGAATAACACACTAAAAAGGCACTAGCTGTAGTTCTTGTCACAGTGACAAAATGATAAATTTTTCTTTTCTCAAAGATACATTGCAATTTCAAAATATATTTTATCAGATGCTTGGCGGTATTTTATCAAACATTTTCTTGTACACGATTATACAAATAATATTAACAAAGTGCAGCTATTTAATTTTAAAAATTAAGTGAATCAATAATGTTAATGTTCCCTTCTAAATTATGTGATATCACAGACTATTTGATTTCCTGATTATTTTAAAAATATTCCCAGTGATCCACTTGAAGAAGGATTGTAAAATGCATGGAATTCCTGTAACAAATATCTCATCTAGTTTGGTTCTTAATTGTCCAATCACCTAGTTCCATCAGCACTTGATTGTCCAATCATTTGAAAAAGCTAATATTTGTTCCTCCTCACATTTTTGACTTGGTCAGCCAATCAAAATCCTACAAAGAAACAACAAAAAATATTATTGAAATCAAAATTAAATTGACGAGGAACTATGAGTATAACAAAGACAAGGACATTTTATGCAAACTGAAAACTTTTAAAAATTATATTTTTGAAAAATAATATATTCAGGAAAATAAGTACATTGTACATTCAAAACAATTTAAATGTCACAGTTTAAAATAACATGCACCATTTTCCAATTGTGAAAAATTGCACATAGTTTTTAATTGTTTTAGTTATACATGAAAATGTAACTTCTGGTTACAGAGTATGCTTTTTACCTCACCTGATATTTTCTAGTACACATCAGTTTTAATAGATTGGTTTGCCCAGTAGACATACAATGCTGTCTAGTCCACTGAGTTTTTTTTCTATCTGAGGGTAATGTTTAGCTCACCTGAGTTTTTGTTTAGAGGGGGATACTTTTTAGCTCACTTGTTTTTGTATTGGAGGATGCTCTTAGATCACTTGAGTTTTTTCTAGAAGAGGATACTGTTTAGCTCACCTACGTTTTTGTAGGGGAGGAAACTTTTTAGCTCTCCAGAGTTTTTTCAGTACAATGCTATTTAGCTCATTTAAGTATTTATAATGTAAGATGTTGTTTAGCTCCCCAGAGTTTTTCCAGTAGATGAAACTGTTTAACTCGCTTGAGTTTCTGTAGTAGAGGATAATGTTAAGATTACCTGTGTTTTTCTAATTTGATACTGTTAGGCTCACCTGAGTTTTCCTCGAGGACATAGGACTGATGAGGATATTGAGAAGCGCCACCCTCTCTGGGTCCTTTGTGACCTCTGTAAGGTACTTGTTGATTTCGTCTGTTGTCCTGGCACAGTAACCTCGGCCTCCGAAGGCCTCAATCATCTTCTCGTACCTAGCAGCTGCCATCAGGGCCGTAGGGGGAGACCTGAAATGAGCAGGTTTCTTATTTTGAATGCAAGAACCTCTTTATTTCCACACTACAAAAATATGCACTCTGTGACTTATATTAAATAATATTGAAGGTTATCAATATTGGCTGAGCATAACTGACTTCATCCACAAATACAAGTATTACATAAATATAAGGATAAATACTGTAATACATGTAGTGAAATCAATGAAATATTTCCACCAATCAATATACTAGATACCTTTGATTAGACTGTAGCTTTACTGCTTTCTAACTATAACAAGAAAAGACATTTTGCTTACATAAGTGTGAGATCCTCAGCCTGCATAGATTTCCACACATCTTCTGGCACACCTGCATAAATTCCACCATTGTTTATTATCATCAGAGTTACTGGAAGCTTGTACCTAATGGTATTTTTGTAAAAATTTATACTTCACAGTAAAATACAAGCATCTAATAGAATTATATCAAGAGAATTCATAAAAAAACTGTGTCTTTTTGACACCACTAAACCACTGTTGTAAACCACTACCAGGTCCTGCCAACATAATCAGAGGAAGATGACATTTACCTGCATATTGTTTCAATTTCCATCCCAGAAAATCCAAATGCACTGTCTCCCTGAATGGAGAAGACTCTTTTTTCAGGAGCATGATCCCTGCACCAGATCCCAGCAGCCACGGCAAATCCCAATCCCACTCCCATAGTCCCAAATGTACCAGCATCTAATCTGTTAAATATGATGATAATCAGATGGTTAAATGCATCAAGAGCACCTTCTTCAGTTACATTCTCACTAAAAATTATACAGAATAAGTTTCAATTATTTATGACCTGTGTCTGGGAAGGTGGTTGGGAACCATGGTCCTGCTAATGTCCATAGTGTTGGCTCCTTCACTGACAATTATGCAGTCCTTGGGAAGAAACTTTTGTACCTACAAAATATTCATTTCAAAGTAAAGAATAGGGGTATTATTAAAGATGAAAGAGACTTGTGAAAGATTGTATTTGGAGTTTGACCTTGACCTTTGACTTGAGGTGGAATTATGATGATATCATTCCTCATGGGGGACTAATGTTTATGGATTTCATAGGTTATCCTTATCCACAAAGACAACCCCCCACCAATCATAGCTTTGTGAACATATTTGAAATATTAAACACCAAGTTTTAATACCCATTAAAAATATCATCTTATAAACAAATACATGTAAAATATTTGCTGCCCAAGAATTGAAATGATTCTACAATTTATCTTTTCCAAGATCTCTTGGGGTGAGATATGAGCCAAATGGAACCCTTGGGAAAGACAAGGATTTAATACCGAGACTTGCTATATATCTTTGATATCTGAACTTGCACCTCCAAGTTACTGCAGTGCAGTACATAATACACCATAGAGCACTCTGTAGGCGAAGAGAGAGAAAGGGGGCAAGGAGAAAAAAAACCAACATTTTCCGGGGGAGAATTTGACAAAACTTTGCTTTTTTTACTTTTAGTATATATTTTTTTAATTTCAATGTCATAGCACCTATTACATATACATACACTGTACCCTAAGGGTGTTGTTTGAATTTGGCCATATAGGGGAGAGAAATATGCTCCGGTCAAGAAGTATTGTCATTCATAAGAAAATAATACCTCACTATATGCTGCATAGTAGTTAAGGGGCTCACTTTTGTCATCCATCATTGCCTGCAAAAGTTTAAAAAAAATTAGATGAAAAGTAAATCTTTTCAGCTGACATGTCTAGTAAAAAAATCATTGAAATACACTATATTAACTTAATTACAAATGGTTAGTTACTTGCACAGCCTTTTGATTCTGTTGTACTTTGCTATTGAGAGTTTTCCACCATGGAGATTTAGGGTTGAAATGAAATTGACCTGGAATTTTGCTAATTTGTTCATTCATCTGAAATGATAAAGTTTGACTACTTTCAAAATGTATTTCTATTCATATTTTATAAGAAAAGACATTAATACTAAATCAAAACTGAAGTAATACATAGACTTTCTTAAATACACCTCATGTACTGTAGATCACTTAATTTTCACGACAACTAATTTTCGCGAGATATTCATTGACTCTTTATTAGCGAGACAAAATTTTCACGAATTGTGGTCATTGCTCTATATAATCATATGAATTCTATTATACGCGAGAATGAAATTTTCGCGAGCATATCATCTCGCGTAATTATGCAAAAATAAAGTTCTCGCAAATAAAAAGTGATTTAAAGTAATAAAACACAAATATAGGATGCCTGCTGATGTACAAACATAGCAAAGTTCTATTTCCTTCAAATTTGTAGATTTGAATGTCTATAAATCCACTGATACCTGTATCATGACAGCATCTAGATCTCCAACTAGAGACACTGCATTCTGTATATTATTACTCATCTCTTCAGCACATATATCCACCTTAAAAACAAAACAAGAGGCCCATGGGCCACATCGCTCACCTGAGCACTGAGGCTAGGAAAAAGTAGAAATTGGTTTATTAGTAAATCTTTGAACTGTTATGGTTTTGGTATTCTTGAGAAGATGATTTTTAAAGAATTTTCCTATATATTTCTATGTAAAACTTCGGGTTGTGGCCCCGGGGGGGGGGGGGGCCATGATTTGAACAAACTTGAATCTACACTACCTGAGGATGCTTCCATATAAATATGATCAATCATGGCTTTGTTATTCTTGAGAAGAAGATTTTTAAGAATTTTCCTATATATTTCTATGTAAAACTTTGGTCGGCCATTGTGGCCCTGCCTTACCCCCTGGGGTCATGATTTGAACAAACTTGAATCTACACTACCTGAGGATGCTTCCATATAAATATGATCAATTATGGCTTTGATATTCTTGAGAAGAAGATTTTTAAAGAATTTTCCTATATATTTCTATGTAAAACTTTGGTCGGCCATTTTGGCCCCACCCTAATCCCCAGGGGTCATGATTTGAAAAAAACTTGAATCTACACTATCTGAGGATAATTCCATATAAATATGATCAATTATGGCTTTGAGTATTCTTGAGAAGAAGATTTTTAAAGATTTTTCCTATATATTCCTATGTAAAACTTTGATCAGCCATTTCGGCCCCACCCTACCCCCGGGGTTCATGATTTGAACAAACTTGAATCTACACTACATGAGGATGCTACCATATAAATATGATCAATCATGGCTTAGTCATTCTTGGGAAGAAGATTTTTAAAGAATTTTTTATATATTTCTATGTAAAACTTTGGCCCCGCCCTACTCCCGGGGGTCATGATTTGAACAAACTTGAATCTACACTACCTGAGGAAGCTTCCATATAAATATGATCAATCATGGCTTTGGTATTCTTGAGAAGAAGATTTTTAAAGAATTTTCCTATATATTTCTATGTAAAACTTTGGTCGGCCATTGTGGCCCCGCCCTACCCCCGGGGGTCATGATTTGAACAAACTTGAATCTACACTACCTGAGGATGCTTCCATATAAATGTGATCAATCATGGCTTTGATATTCTTGAGAAGAAGATTTTTAAAGAATTTTCCTATATATTTCTATGTAAAACTTTGGTCCTTGTGGCCCAGTGGTTCTTGAGAAGAAATTTGATTTTTTTCCATATAAATGTGATTTTTTTTTCTCTAATTCAGATTTTTTTTTTCCTATATATTTCTATGTAAAACTTTGGAAAAGGGCATTGTGGCCCCGCCCTTTGATTTGAACAAACTTGAATCCCCTTTACTTCACAAGGTTTCATCTTTCCTAGGCACAGTGGTTCTTGAGAAGAAGATTTTTAAAACATACCACCAAATTTTCATTAATTCCCAGTGGTTCTTGAATGAGGGCATGGCCCTTCATGAAAATGTGAAAAGTTTGTGGCAAGTTTGACAACGCCGACAACGACGACGACGACGACAACAACGACAACGACGACAACGACAGACAACGGACAAATTTTGATCAGAAAAGCTCACTTGAGCCTTTGGCTCAGGTGAGCTAAAAAGTGATTTTATGATTAACTCCCTTTTACTTCAGTATTAAAAGTTGATATCTACAAGGTACTTGTAAACCCTTATGTTATATGTCAGCTGTATCCTAGTAATTCCACCAATGTTTTACAGAGGATATTGATGTCCTATAATTCTTTTTCCTGTATTTTTTTCCCTTTATTTACTTTCACTGAGGTTTACAGGATTACGAATTTTGCTAAGGTAATACTGGTTAAATCAGTAATAACAAAACATTTATTCTAAAAGATAAACTTTTTTTATTTTTCACCTCTTAAAGAAAAAGTGATTCTATGGTGCTAAGCAGATGAGAGTCATTGACTACCTCTATGTTGGAAAAAAGTCTATTGCATGGTTAACTCCCATCATAGGCCAGTGCCAATTGCCTGAGAGGGCCGAGACAATGCAGATGAAGTGCCTTGTCTAAGGACAAAACATCACGTGACCATGGGCAGGGCTTGAACCAGACTGAGTGAACCTTAAGTAACTAGCCTAATGCCCATGACCACTGACCCATGTGCTCCAGTGCATTATACATGTATCCATAAATTGGTTATACAGTAAAACTCGGTTATAACAAAGTCACTGGGACTTATGAAATTACTTCGCTATATCCGTAATTCAATATATGCATATAAGAAATTCGTTCAATTTATGTAGCTGGGGATCCAAGATAACTTCGCTATATCCATGAATTTGCAATATCTGTGTTCGTACTAAACGAGTTTTACTGTATCTGTGTTAGTTCAGAACACAGTAAAAATTTACAAGGAAGTGTAAAAAAATACAAGGGATAAAAAAATTGTTGCCAAATCATTGATAGGAAGGAATTACCTGTATGACCTTGACCTTTGCATTAAATCTAGGTGGCAAACCAAAGTGCAGAATCCAGTTTAATCTTGCTCCTAATAGAAGGATGACATCAGCTTCCTGTAGTGCTCTGTGGATCAAAAACATAAATAGTAAAACACACTTACATAGAAAAGTGCCAGGAATGAATAATTCTGATTTGTTATAACCATAATTCATTTTATCTGTTAAGTTCATCATATCTGTTGTAAGGTAAAATTCATTATAAGCGAGTTTGCTGTAACTGCATTTTACTATACTGGATTCTGTTGCATGATGAAACATTTAAATTATAACATTGATTCAACAAGATGTTTATGGGCCTTGACTGCATGCACCTAACTCATCCCCTGAGAAATGACTCGGTTATATAATTTAGAACCTACTTTGACCTTGCAGGAGCCACACAAAGTTCATGGTCATCAGGTAATACACCTTTTCCCATTGGGGTCGGTAGAAATGGAAGTCGAGTGGATTCTATAAACTGCTTGACAGATTTTTCTGCTTTGGCATATGCAGCACCTAAATTAAAGTTTTACCTCAGTATAAATATTGAACCTGCTTCATGCTGCTTAAAATCTGATTAATAGCATGTTATCAAACATTTACACTTGTCCACTACTTATTAAAGGAAAACTTTACATTAAAACATCAAAAATAGCAAAATGACATGTACATGTAACATGCTTCTTCTGGTACTACCATATAATAAAGAGATTATTTCAATCAAATTTAGAAAACAATAATCATAGAAATGATAAAAGGATAAAAATCACTTTTTATTTGCGAGAACTTTATTTTCATGTAATTTTACAAGAAAGTGCTAGTGTACTCTTGAAAATTTCATTCACACATATAACAGTATTCCTTAATATTACATATAGGAATGACCACAATTTGTGAAAATTTGTACCGCTAATAAAGAGTTAATTATGTTGCGAAATTAAGGTGTCACGAAAATTTTGTGATCTTCAGTATCTGAGATTGATTCAAATGTTTCATAAACATTTTTTTATCACACAGGAGTTTGATTTATATAAAATTTTGAAAAATTTCAAACCTTTCCCTACTATAACTAGTGGTTTCTCAGCATAATGAATGATATCCAGGGCCTCCTTTATTTTGTCTGGGTCTGTCAGGGTCTTTGGAGGGTCAAGACACTTTACATTTGGACTGGAAAAGAAAGAAGATGATGAGGAATGCCTCAATTGAATTCATAATTTGAAGTATTCATGTAAGTGTATAACAATGACATAGTTTTTTATAAAAAACATTATTTTTATGCCCCCGTGAACGAAGTTTCGAGGGTAAATAGTTTTTGTCATGTCCATCCGTCTGTCTGTCTCTCTCTTTCTCTCTCTCTGTCTGTCTCTCTCTGTCTGTTTGTCCACAAAAACTTTAACCTTGCCCATAACTTTTGATTTAATGGAGCTATGACTTTCATATTTCACATGTGTATTCCTTGTGAGAAGACCTTTCTTTCGGTACCACCAAATTTGACCTTTTGACCTTGGACTTTGACTTACTTTTACACAAAAATTCCAAACTTTTACTTTGGCCATATCTTTTGAACTCTAGACACGAGGACTTTTATACTTCATATATGTATTCTTTGTGGCAAGACCTTTCATTGAGTACCAACAACTTTGACCTATTGACCTTGACTTTAAAGATTTCCATACTTATGAAAAAACTTTAACCTTGATCATATCTTTTGAACGGTAAGGACTAGGGCTTTCATACTTCACATATGTAATCTTGTGAAAAGACACTTTATTGGATACCAAAAATGTTGACCCTTTGACCCTGACGTTTGACCTACTTTTCAAATACAACCTTGAACATAATTTTTGAAGGGTTGGAACGAGGGTTTCATACTTCACATATTTAATACTTGTGACAAGACCTTTCATTTGATATCAAGAACCTTGACCCTTTGACCTTGACCTTAGAGTTTGACCCATTTTTACACAATAAACCAAACTTTTACTTTGGCCCTATTTTAAAAATGGTAGATTCTAGGAATTTCATATTTCAAATATCAATTGTTTGTGGCAAGACCTTTTATTTAAACCAACAATTTTGACCTTTAGACCTTGACCTTCGACATTTTCATACTAACGAAAAAACTTTAACCTTGGCCATAACTTTTGAAGGGCTAGGGCTTTCATACTTCACTTATGTAATCCTTGTTAAAAGACCTTTTATTGAATTTCAACAACTTTGATTCTTTGACCTTGGAGTTTGACCTACTTTTTACAAACTTTAACCTTGGCCATAACTTTTGAACGGTAAGGGCCAGCACTTTTTTACTTCACATATGTAATCTTTGAGACAAGGCCTTTCTTTAAAAACTAACAACCTTGACCCTTTGACCTTGACCTCGGAGTTTGTCCTACCTTTAAAAGCATTAACCTTTGTCAAAACCTTTGAACTAGATTTTATATTTCACGTTTGTACTTCTTGTGAAAAGGCCTTACTTTAAGTACTTAAGGTACCAACATATTTGATCTGCATTTGAGAAAGCTTAACCTTTGCTATGTTGCCATATGGGGGCATTAGTGCTTCACAAACACATTTTGTTTTTAAGGTGCACTCAAAAACAATTTGTCCAATTACACAGTGTACATGAACAAGGAAACAAAATTCACTAAACTCTGCTTCTTTGCGAGTCAAAGTTTCTGACATAAATTCATTTTTTTTTTAAGGTAGAAGAGGGGAAGATCATAAACACAAAGACTAGCAAAAATTGCATGGACAGGGTACTTGCATGTACTGCCTGTTGCCCAATGAAATCCATTTTTTTTTCTGAATAAATATTGTTTAAAATAAATCACCTCAAGATTTTTTAAATCAACAGATTTTGATATATCCTGCGGGAACTTAGTTCATGGTCCATTTTATATTTTCCCAATCAACAAATGAAATGAACTAAACATAATGTGAGTACCTTAGATCTGCTACCCTGACTCTCTGTGTAACCATATTACCAGCCAGGTCAATGTAACTCACACCAGGCCTTCCATAAATACTGTGTCGAACTGCCTGGAATGGTGAGAATTGTACATGTACATGAAATCATATTATATAGATAACTGTAATACCGGTATATATTAAATACAGATTTTTTTCTGAAGAATATAAGCAGAAAATTGGTTGTTGTGATATTGATTAAAATGATTAGTAAAAGCAGAAACATATTTTGCACAGAGAACAAAAGCATATCTTTACCATAAAAGATTTCTGCACTAACTATGTGCAGTGTATATAAAGTAAACTATATTTTTTATAACTGAAAAGCTACAATTTGGTAATGAAAATTTCTTACCTTTTCAATATAAAATGGAATTCTCTCTACTTTACTTGGTCGAGCACTGTACTTGCAGTAAGGTCTGCATAATTCAACCTAAAAATTATCACAGTTTATAACAATTACTGAGTCTATCTTACAACCTGTTATACAGCTTAAATATGACAAAATTCTTGGAAATATCCATATTTGAATATTACCTGTGGATACTCCTGAAAAGCTCCCATGCCCTCCTGGTGGAGTTCACTGCTACCCCCTACTACAATCATAGGCCTAAAAAATATTTACATCTGATCAATTTGTGCTCTCTGTTCTTAAGTATTTCCACTGCTTAAAAGAAGGATTCTTAAATTTACTTTATGTGTGCCAGGGTTGCAAATAACATCTAAAACCTTAGGGACCATGTGTGCCTTTAAGTTTTAATTACTATCTTATTGTAACCAGTGTACTAAGTAATTAAATGTTTCAGTTTCAATGTTTTAATTATTTCTATTATGTGTGTTTACGTTTGTGTAGTCTTGTGTGAATTTCCATGTGTGAGTGTTAAAATATGTTTGATAGGTGTGAAACTGTATGATTGACCATTTCCTGTTTGACTAGTTTCTATTATATAAAAATTTATTTCTTTGAACTCTTCTTCTCTGCTCCTGGGTATTAAATAAACTAATAATTTTCATGCACCAAAATTGTGAATTTTATGGCCCCAGGGTCAGGGGCTGGTGTTACACACTTGAAAATGGAATAGTCATCCTTTATATTAGTAGCTGATTTATATAGTGTGTCTGGTAAATATATATTTATTACTTATCTATTTCTTCTATTTATATTTGTTATTAAAAGTAAAGTCAGTAAGGATTTGTAATTGTTTATTAATCATAATGACTTTATTTCAGGTTTTTATTCAATATTGTATTATTTCCATAATTAAATATACTAGTCAAACCACCACTGACTTGTGTGTTGATACATAAGAATGAACCCAAGATCTATCGACATGGTCTATATTATGTTGAAAATTTGGAGCCCATGATTTTTTATATATTTAGTTTTAAAAAATCTGATTTTTTTTTGTATTGAAATCTTAAAGAAGTTTACTTTGCTCAAAACAGTCTTTCATTTTCCTAAGGACTTTGACACCCCTTATTTTTTTTCCATACGTTAAGATGCAGTTACTACCTTGACATCAGTCAGGCCATAGAAATTTTTCTATGTTAGGAAACAGTAAAATTGAAAATGCTTTTAAGATTTCCTAATTTGACAGAGTTTCTAAATTCTTATTTACCTTATGGATGATAACATACCCAAGAATTGGCTTCCCACAGACAAAATTAACTAAGTGAGTGATTATTAACAACCCTGTAGACAAACTCTTTTACTCAGCAATTTTGCTTTGACAGGATCTTTTTTATCCAAACAATCAACTAAAATTAAGGTTATGCACTTGTCAATTCTAAGACTGGTGCAAGATGATTTATCTTCCAGCAGAAAAGCATTACCAGCAATTGACCTGGGCATTAGCCATTCCTGCCAAAGCATGGATGAGTCCTGGGCCTGAGACAACAAGGCATACAGCAGGCCTCCCTGTCATATACCCAATGGCTGAGGCAGCATAGGAGGCCTAGTGTGGAATACAAAGAACAACATAACTAATCAAGCCATTTCAAACAAGTTTCTAACATTACTGATTTACCATTGATTATAAATAATGAATCACTGTTCACTTATATATTAACAGTGAATTGCAAACACCATTGATTTAGAGTTTTAGACTAAGTCTGAAAAAATTTTGAATCCAAAACAAGAAAAAGCATTTGGCATTAAAAAATGATAGTATATGTATTGTGCCACAGAGCAATATAAAATATCACTACCATTAAACATCAAATGCATTCATAAAATACATTTTAAAAATGTGCTATTAATCACTGTTACTGGTGAACATACAGCCTGCTCATTTCGCATTCCAATGTATTTGATGCCATGGGCTTGTGCAGCATACGCAACCTCAATCACAGGAATACCAACAATGCCAAACATATACTCCACACCCTGAAATAATAATTAGGTATTTAGTAAAAATATTCATTAATCAACATACAGTCAAACCTCATTATTTCAAATATGACAGGTAAAAACTCTTGAAATATTCCAGGATACAAGATACATTGAAAGTAATTTACATTTCTTAAAAAATAATGAAGTGATTGGCACTTCCAAATCACTCTGACATACTCCAGGGTATTTAAGATATATCAGTGTTTGAGATGCTGAGGTTCAATGATTATTATTTTATATTAGTTTTTAGCTCACCATGACAAAGTGGAAATGAGGTTATGTTATACCCCCTGCACCTGCAGCTAGTGGAGTCCTAGTTAAGTTTTAGAGGCAAGTTAAGTTATTATAAGCCCTACTTGGATTTAACTTGAATAGATGATGCATCTACAGAAACACATTATCAGACTAGCTTTGGATGCTGGATCCATTAAGACCGCGGAACATTAACTGGCAAAATTGGAAATATACAGCTTACGTCATTTCTATCTGTTACAATCAAAACATTCAGTGATAGACAATGAATTGGGCTGGTACAATTCGACGCGGACTGGGGAAAGCATCCGATTGAAATTGCAGAACGAAATTCATTTTCAATCCACCTCAGCTACGCTAGAAAGCACATTATTACTGATTGACCCAGAAGACAAATAATTTCAATTTTGGTACAGTTTGAATTTTTTTGTCCAGGGTTTTAAAGGACAACTATTTCATTTCTGTTTGGTAAATATATGTATATCTTTGCGTGTGTGTGTGGGGGAGGGGGGGGGGGGGGCTGAACGATTTTTAAATAAAGTTGTCCAACAGTTTTAAATGAGAATAAGTATAAAACTCATGCACTCTTTATATAATCCTAGAAATAAAATATATTGTCATGTTAAGCCATGACCTGACTCGACAATTTTTTACCCTTCCCCCTTCTAGAATCAATTATCTCCTGAAAAATAATCTTTGTCTTCTATGATCTTTCGCATTCTTAAAATTATAAGCTGAAACTCATATTAATGTGAATTTCAAACAATATGTATTTGGGAGTTGAAATTAGTTGATTTTTGGATCATACGTTCACTCTTTGCTTTGAAAACAGCTTAGGAGGATTGAAAATGAATTTCGATCTGCAATTTCAATCCGATGTTTTCCCCACATCCGCGTCGAATTGTACCCGCCCATTTCATTGTCTGTCACTGAATGTTCTGATTGTAACAGATAGAAATGATGTAAGCTGTATATTTCCAATTTTGCCAGTTAATGTTCCGCGGTCTTAACCTTCATTTTTCCAATGAGTTACCACATTCAAGTTTTTGAGCATGTTTGCCCTAAAGTAATGGAAACAGAACTTTTCACATATGCTTAAGATAATTGATCTGACCTGCATTTGCCAGATAAATTACAACTTTTAGAAAGAATAAATTCACAAGTAACCATAAGTCCTGATATTATAGTGATTAAATTAAGATTTAATTTACATGCAGATACTGGATATGACCTGCATTAATTTTCCAAAATACTTGAACAGATTAAAATTTCAGGGGTAAACCCTTTCCCATGTTATTTTAATCCCTATGATGACATACTTCTGTAAACAGGGAGGGAGAAAATGTATGACTGGACCGGGAATCGAACCTGGGACCCCTGTATCTCCAGTAAGGTGCTCTACCAACTGAGCTATCCAGGGCAATATCCAGGGCCCAAACCATTACATCCCACCCTCCCTAAATTGTCTTTGCCCTTGAAGACCCAACCCAAGTTAATATTAACCCCCGGCAGGAATTGCACCTGCAATTCTAGGGGTGGTCAACGGCACCTTGAAATCTTAACAGGGAGGGAAAAAATGTATGGTTGGACCAGGAATCGAACCCAGGACCCCTGTATCTCGATCCAGTAAGGTGCTCTACCAAATGAACTATCCAGGACGATATCCATGGCCCAAACCACTTCACTTCCAACAAGAGGTCCATGGGCCACATCGCTCACCTGAGAAGCTTTGACCATTCTGTTCTTTACCAGATTTCCCCCTTGTAATACATAATGCATCCCCACCCTACCCAAATGATCATAATTTAGATATTTTGAAATCAACACTACCCCAGGATCCTTCCATGTGCACATAAGTTTCAGCTTTTCTGGCCCAGTGGTTCTTGAGAAGAAGATTTTCAAAGATTTTTCCTATATATTTCTGTGTAAAACTTTGATTCTCCATTGCGGCCCACCCTTCCCCCGGGGGTCATGATTTGAACAATTTACAATCTACACTACCCTAGGATGCTTCCACATAAGTTTCAGCTTTTCTGGCCCAGTGGTTCTTGAGAAGAAGATTTTCAAAGATTTTTCTTATATATTTCTATGTAAAACTTTGATTCTCCATTGTGGCCCAACCCTTCCCCCGGGGGTCATGATTTGAACAATTTAAAATCTACACTACCCCAGGATACTTCCACATAAATTTCAGCTTTTCTGGCCCAGTAGTTCTCGAGAAGAAGATTTTTTAATGACCCCACCCTATTTCTGTCTTTTCTTGATTATCTCCCCTTGTGAGGGGACTTGGCCCTTAATTTTAACAATTTTTTAAAAATTCCCCTTCACCCAAGGATGCTTTGTACCAAGATTGGTCAAAATTGGCCCAGTGGTTCTTGAGAAGAAGTCAAAAATGTGAAAAACTTACAGACAGACGGACAGACAGATGGACGGACGACGGAAAAAATGTGATCAGAAAGCTCACTTGAGCCTTCGGCTCAGGTGAGCTAAAAATGATGCGTTTCAGATGCAGCATCCACATTTTCCATTCGAATGACCTGGTTATTCATTTTAAAAGTTAGCAAAACTTCAGTTAAAGTAACTAGAGACTAAATAGATATACGAATCCTTATTAGGTATTTTTCAAAAAAGGAGAAAAGATATTAGTTCAGCAAGTGGAACGACGCGACGTTTATTTAAGTTCATAAAGGAGAACGATTTTATTAAATGAAGTGATCAACAAAATTGATTACCTTATCAATTAAAGAAAAAAATAATGAAAATAAATATATACAATAACGTTTTATGCCTTATTATTTTATTGCATGCATATTTACCTGAGCCTTTAATGCCTGAGCCAAAACATTCGCACCTTCAATTTCGTCTGCCATCATGAAGTCATGTGGTCAATATGTGGAATGGAACTCTTCTGTGTGAAGGGATAAAAGTTAATTGCAATGGCAGCCCCCATGACGTTCATGATTGCAATTTCACAAGCTAATCGGTTGTTATCCAAAAAGCTAATCTGTTTGACTGAATACCAAGTATGCAATGCAAGTCAGTATGGTAGGAGAAAATTTAATAAGAAATTTTCCAAGAAATCAACAAAACCTCAAAAGACGTCACAAATTTCCAAAGAGACTCGTGATGTGGAAGACGAGCAAGAGGAGGAGTACAGAAAAGAGAGCACGGCCAGGAAAAAGGTACGTTATTGACACGATTTATTGATAAGCTAAATAAATAGCAGGATATGTGCATGGATTTTTATACCCTTTCAAGCATTGTTTGTTATCATGATCTCAATAAGCAGGTCTCATCTGTAATGCTGAAGATTAGATCTGTTTTCTTAATCTTTATGTGTAGTCGCCCGTGTTGTCCAGTAGTTGGACCGTCTGCTCTAGAGTCGTGGATTAAGGAGTTGATCCATACGTTTCGGATTCGAATCCTACTGAGGAAAGTTCCAGTCCAAAGACTATTTCTACCTGCATAGCTATTAATAGCTACATAGGTATTTAAACCTACCCAAACTGAAAGTAGCCATTTTTACCTTGCGGTTCCTGCGATTGGCCACAAAATGCAAGTAAAGCAGATAGTAGGTAGAAATAGCTACCTTAGGTAGGTTTAAATATCTACGTAACTATTAATAGCTACGTAGATAGAAATAGTCTTTGGACTGGACCTGGTGGAGACCGGTCCTTAGGATGAGACCTAGGTCCCATGTCGCAGTAAGTGCTGGCACGAAAAAGATGCCTAACTGCTCAATGGCCCTGAGTGTCGAGCATAGGACAAGATTTGCAGCTCTCCACCTGGAAGTGATGGTGTCTCCATATACTAAGTGAAAATTCTTAAGAGGGATGTAAAATAATACCAGTATACAATCAACAACCTTTTATGTGTGCATTGTGTCTCTTGTGTCAATCTTTAAAAGAATAGATAAAAATGAATAATATAAAAATCTGTTTTTCGATCAGATCATTAACTCTTTAGCAGTTTTGGTTTACCATTTGTTTACTGGAGTTATTCAATAGTAGTTTGCATTTTATTAATTTCTTTCAACAGAATTATCTGATGGACAGACTACATGTGTTTATGAGAGGAGGAACTGGGGGGCACGGTTTGTCACGTTATGGGGGTATTGGAGGGGATGGTGGAAGTGTCATTGTTAAAGCCTCAAAAACAGCAACTCTGCAAGACATCAAGTCCAAATATCCATCACAGAGATTCAAAGCACCAGATGGAAAACCTTGCAAGTGAGTGCAATGATAATCAGTCTCCACAAGTATGTACAATTGTATTCAAAAAGTTAACATATTTCATCTTCGATAGTTTTCTTCTGTCATTGCATTAAAATTATTTTATATAATTACAGAAAACTTGCTTTGTTGGGAGAGAAAGGAGAGGATCTTATTTTAGAAGTACCAATGGGAATAACAATTGAGTCAGGAAGTAGAATAATTGGTAGGTTTTTTTCTGAGAATACAGTCATTTTAGAAGAGTTTAATTAAATAATTCCCTATGATTTGATTTGATCAAAAAAATTTCAGTGAGTAAGTTATCAACAGAACTCTTGATTTTTATAATTAGGTGATCTGGATGAAGAGGGCAAGGAATTAGTTGTAGCCAAAGGTGGTTCAGGGGGAAACCCCTCAAATGGGTTTGAAGGAACAAAGGGGGAGGCTAAGACCGTGGATTTAAATCTCAAGCTGATTGCAGACATTGGGCTTGTCGGGTAAGTGAGACATTTTTAGCTGTAAATGGAATCAAATTAATACTAAAAATTCAAACTTCATTTTCAAAATATATCATTGAAGGAAAACTGCTTCTGTATTTTAGATTTCCGAATGCTGGGAAATCTACTTTTGGGTCAGCGGTAACTCCATCAGGTGGTTGGAAAATTGCAGATTATCCATGTAAGAACTCAAATATGAAGTAAATAATGAATTAGTGTTTTAATGGTCAAAGGAAAAGAGAGTAATTTTCTAATGACAGTGATGGGAAAATAAAGAATACACAATTTTGGTTTACATATTAATTTGATGGAATGGTAAGCAGAGGTATATTCAGAATGCAAACAGTATTCGAATTTTTCTTTGAATTTGTAATGAAAACCAACATGAAGATTTTATTCCATATAAATGTAGCTGCATGATTGTCAAGCACACGATGGATAACTAACAATGGTTTTTAACAACGTTTTCAAAATTTTTAACATTGTTAACAACTTTTGGTGGGAGAAAATAGATGTTTTTTTACCAAATCCTTTCACATTACTATTGACTATTGATGGGACTGATAACATCAATATTATTTTGCTTTCAGTCACAACAATATCCCCGCGGATTGCTTGGATGGATTATACGGATGGAAGAAAGATCTCGGTGGCAGATCTTCCAGGTCTGATAGAGGGAGCCTGGGACAATATCGGAATGGGACACAGATTCCTTAAACACATCGAGCGTACCAAACTTCTCCTGTTCCTGGTCGACATCAATGGATTTCAGCTGAATCCCAATTTTCCATTCAGAGATCCTATTGAAACTATACTGATCTTAAACAGGGTATTTAATTGATGGGTTTTCTCTCCATTACACTACATTCAATATGATGAAATATACAGTAAAACTCGTTTAGTACGAACACGGATATAGCGAATTGATGGATATAGTGAAGTTTTTCTGGGTCCCCATCAAAATTCTTAACAAATCTTTGTAAAATTTGACGGTTATAACGAACTCTGATATACGAATTTACGGATATAGCGAACTGGTTTTGAGTTCCGTTGAGGTTAAATATAATAAAATTTACATTCTTTATAACGAACTTTCAAAGATCTTAAAATATTTGATAAATTCAACTGACTTTATTTCATTTTAGCATTTGTATAAAAAATTCAATTCATAACAAACCCTTGGTTATCAAAGGTACGTTTTCTAATATTTGCTTCCTTAACATATTTGGTAGTATACTTGAAAGAAATCATGCATATTGCGAATTCGCTATATATGGTTATATGAATTTCTTATACAGATATAACGAATTACGGATATAGCGAATAAAATTCACAGGTCCCTAGGACTTCGCTATAACCGAGTTTTACTGTAATGTGTTGAATGTAGAGTAACAAAGAAAAATCCATGATTGCCGACAATTACTTTATAGGGTTTTTTTTCTCCTTTGTAATGCACAGATACAAAAATGAACCTGACAGCAAAATCATGTGTGATGAATTCACACTTCCACCAAAAAGATTTTCATTCCCTGTAGTTTTATAACTTTTAAAAAAAGAAACTTATTATAACAGACATTACAAATTTTATTTATTGTTTGTTTCAAGCACTTTGCTGTTAGAGTGTTTTAATGTTACTAATGCTCCATTTGAATCAATTTATCCAATGACTTATCAAGGGCTTGTTTACCTATCTTATATAAGTAAATGCAAGTCTGAAACAAATTTAATTTGGCCCCCTTCTTTTGGACAGGAAGTAGAATTGTTTAAGCATCACTTGGTTGAGAAGCCAGCAGTTTTAGCACTGAATAAAATAGACTGTGATACAGATGGAGCTATAGTGGAAGACATTAAGGAGAGAGTGAAGAGTTTACCAGGTACAATGTAATCTGTGTAATATCATTGTACAATTATAATTTTCTTTAGCAATTTTGCTAATACATGTTCAACCAACACGTATTTTGTAAAGGAAATGAATATATGTTTGAAGATTTTTCTAAATAAAGTTTTATGTGTATCCAAGCAGTCTTATACCTCATTGTACATGTATAACATTGATACATCAAAATACTCTACAGACCTCATTTGACTAAATAGCTGAATTTATCTACAATTACCAGGGATTAATCTAGGGCATATTTACTACCAACATTCCCATGATGAACATTATAACTATTAATTAAAAATTTTCCTTTGCATGAAAAAGAACAATTCTTTCAGTGCTAACAGGTATTGGAGTAGAATCATTCTTGTAATGTCTTTGAATCACCATCATATATTCCTTACAAAGACACAAGTTTATTTTTATTTTTCTCCTCTTTTCAACTTTGCTCCCTCTAACACAATTCTTTTCTATTTTCAGAAAATATTTCAAACTTTCCCAAGGAGCTACAGCCAGATAGACTGATAAAATTTGAGGACATTTTCACTATTTCAACTAAAGAAGGAACAAACATTATCGAAACTAAACTGAAATTGCGACAAATACTGGACAGACATTTTGCTGAAAATCTTGAATATCCTCTTGAAAAATGGGAGCATGCTCTAACTGAACACAGTAAAATAAATAAATTGACATAGTCTCAACAGGAGGACTCAGGGAATAGGAGTGGGGGATATGTGTAGGGGCTGTGTGTCCTTTTACTGTGGAATTACATGTATACATGTATGATTCATCCAACAAAAATCAATGCAAATAATCTGAATGTACAAATTCTGAATAATTCAGTGAAACTAGAATTGTTACAAAAGTAGCACTATACATGCTGTAGAAAAGCTGGTTTTGCTTTTTTTTCAAATGTTTACAGTTTTGAGGTCAGGTGTAAGAAAGTTGTGTATTTTTTACATGGCCAGTCATGCATGAAGTTAAATAAAGAATATGAGCACAATGATTGCCACTAGCATAGAAGTGTACCAGGTACTTGTTAATTTTCCTCTTGAAATCATTTACAATTACCGGTACAAGTTTGTCTCTTTGTAAAGTGTTGAATTGGAGTTTCTGTGTAATGAATTCAAAGAGGTAAATGACCATTATTCCCAACCATAATGTACTTATTAAACCTCTGCTTCAATGTGTTAAGTTATGTATACCGCTAAGAAATCTCTCGTATATACAATTATTGGCATGGACATGTGTAGCGCTGTAACAAGGCTGTAATTGATGATTACACAAACATCTTCATACCCAGTGATTATGCTGAATTTTGAATACACCAATTTATGTAAACATACAGTATCAGTATCGAACAAAGACAACACAGTTTCTGTATTCAAGTATTCTACATTTATCTAAAACTATATTTAATGTACATGTATTTTTCAAAGTGTATAACTGGCCCGAAGATGCACAAGGATTTCGACAGAAACCACTGACCACATATCTTCACCATTCATCATACCAGTTATTTTCAGCTCGTGTCTACAAAAGAATTGTGAGGATGCATCAATTTTCCTGCTCTTTAATTAAATGTGTGTCATTCAATCAGTAAGAGGAATAGAGAATTAATGCATCTTTTTTCAAAGTACATGTAATACCTGTCCTATTGCGTTTATAGCCCTATTATCCTCTAATTGACACCTGGCTTCATATATCTTTAAAGCTGCGGTTTTACAGCTTACTTCCATTAGTCTCTTAGTATCCAAGTAGTATGCTGCCTTTAAAGAAAAATTGATCCTTCATTAAAAGAGAAAAAATGATTTTCAAAATTTATGACCAATTCTTCAAGTAACTTACTTCAATCAGTGCAAATAGAGTCAGGTCATCAACTTTCAGGAATTCAGCATCCCAAGGACAGATGTCAATATCATACATGTATCCTACTCCCATGTATTCTGGAAGGGGAGGGTCGTTTTTATGGTAGTTGCACCATTCAGTGACCTTTTTTAGAATGGCAGTATTAATATTATGGATCTGAATTGGTTCCTCTCTGTTTTCACTCACTAAATCTGCAACAAGATTTGAATAATCATCATTTTGGCTCATCTGAGTAAATTTTTCACATTTTCAACTTCTCAAGAATCACAGGGTCATTTGACCAAAGTTGGTACAATGCATCACTGGGTAAATTGAATTGAATTGTAAATCATTAAATTTGAGGGTCAACCCCCATTCAAGGGGAGATTTTATCTAGGAAAGGCAAAAATAGAGTGGGGTTATTTAAAAATCTGTTGATGAAGAACCTCCAGACTAGACAACTTTAAGTTTTTTTTCTTTCAAAGAGCAAGTTTCTCCGCAACCTATGTGCTTGGGTGACTGCTTAATGTAGAATTAACTTTATTCAGCATTAAGGACATAAGCAACATACCTTACCTACTGATAATTTTATAAGATATTTTTTGATTTAAGAACCCTCTCTACACTGCACACTAAAGAGTTCTGATTCTATGGTATTTTTTTTTTGCAGTTAGAGTGATCTGCCCTTAGATCTAAATTTTTAAAATTAGAAATTCACAGTTTGTTACACAATTTGTAATCAATTCAGGTATTCTTAACATTTTAAAAGGCCAAGATAAATTAATTGAACATGTTATTTACGTGTATTTTCATTATGGAAGTAAACAACAGTGATTTCTATTCACTGATACTGTGTTATGTTTGATTATTTTTCCTGGGGGTAAATGACACGCACCATATGTTGAAAATCATATAAATAAGCTCAAAACTAACACCTTTATAGAATATATTTTTCTCAATATCCAAAAAACATTTTGTACTGGTGTAGAGAGGGTCCTTAAGATTATAGTGCCATCAGAAGTTCGTAGACAAAAATTCATAAATCATTTAATGAAAATTCTTGCATAATTCAAGAAAAATACACAAAAATTAATAAACATAAATTTAAAATGTTTTGTTTATACAAACTTGTTTATGAAGAAGTGTACAACAGCATAAATAAACATTAAAATGTAGCATTAAGTTCCTTAAGGTATTGGAACTCTTCAACTTAAGAGAAAAACACAACACAGTTAAAACTGCGTTACATATGTCCTTAAAATATATTGCAAGGAATGGAATATAAGAACTTTATTATCATACAACTTTTTTTTTTGGGGGGGGGGGGGATAAGCTTACCTTTAATAGATCCACATTGTCTTATAGATTCCTCGTCTACCTCTAAAACATCGCCATCCATGCTTTGTAATTTTACCTTAGACATGACTGATGGAAGTTTACTGTCTGCAAAGAAACATATTTTCTATGGTAAAAAACAAACAAACATTGGAGTTTATGTTTTTTGAAACGAACAGATACAGGAATTTAATCTATTTGATGCTGTGGTAGCCTGGTCTGTGTAACACTTAATTCATTTCTAAAATGGTTTTGAGTTTTAGAATATTAATATATTAATTCAAATTTCTAACTTTCAAAAACTCAAACTGATTTGGCATATTGAAATTAAATATTTTAGTTCAAAAGTCTAAATTTTCAAATTTCCACACAGGTTTTAGAATTTTAATATTTTAGATTTTCAAAATTCAAATTTCCAAAAACAAATTTTGTATTTTAAACTTTTGTGTTTTTAATCTACCGTTTCTTCAGGAAGTTTACGCTTAACAATCTAAAATTTAATAACATTTTTCGTCTTTTGATTATTTAAAATTTACTTCCAACTTCCAACTTTCAAACGTTTTAGATCTTTAGAAATTTAGAATTGTGATTCAAACACTCAACTTTTAAATAACAAAAACACTTTTACATTTTGAGTTTTTAGAAGTTTATTTCAAATATCCAAAATATCAAATTCCAAACCAGGTATGAGTTTTGAAACAAAAGGGCTTTTAGATAGTTAGAATATTGAACTAATATTCAAAATTCAAATCGGGATTGGAAATTTGATATTTTGGATATTTAAAGTAAAAATCTAAAACTCAAAATGTTTTGGTTATTTGAAATTTGAATGTTTGATTCAAAAAAACAAATTTTAAATAACCAAAAACGTTTTGAAAGTTGAAATTTAAAAGTTTGAAGTAAATTTTAAATAATTAAAAGACGAAAAATGTTACTGAATTTTAAATTATTGAGCGCAAACATTCTGAACAAACGGTAGAATAAAAAGTCAAACATTTAAGATACAAAAAATTGTTTTTGGAAATTTGAATTCTAAACATTTAAGGTAAAAATCTAAAATATTGAAATAAAACCTTTTAGAAATTTGAAAAGTTAGGTTTTTGTACTAAAATATTAAATTTCAATATACCAAATCAGTTTGAGTTCTTTGAAATTTAGATATTTGAACTAATATGTTAACAGTCCTCTAAAACTCAAAATCATTTTAGAAATTTGAATTGTTAAGTGTTGCACGGACCGTAGTCTGAATCAGAATGGATTGTTTTTGTTTTTAAATCGGTACGCCTCAGGGTCTCCAATTGCAGAAGGAAAATAAATATATCTCGGCGGCGAAAGATAAAATATTTATTTTATTTGCTTCAGTACATAATTTAATAATTCTGCAAATCCGGGGAAGGGGGTGGGGTGGTCCCGCCAATCTGAGCAACTTCCTCTTTTTTCCTTCAGCGGGGGACACAAATTCTCTGAATTAGCTTGTTCAATACTGAATAATTGATTAAATTCCACCCACAGTAAAACATAATTCCAAAATATTTATTACTATTGAGTATGATTTTAAATGAATTAATAACAGTTTTTGCAAAAGTCTGTAACATCACACATGTCGCAGGAGGGTGGAAATACCTTAATATGAAACCTTTTATTTTATTCTAATGTACAGCAACTTTTCATTTCCTAATTTTGTTGTTTCAGTTATTTTAAACTTCAAATTTAACTGCAATATACTTTTGAAAGAATAATTAATGTCATGTTTTATTAGATTAATTATCGTTTTTTTAAAGATCGATACATCTATCTGTAAATCCACATTAATTGGATTAAATATACAAGATATCTACACTAAAATTTTCTTTAACTATTCTAAATTTATTTTGCAGATTTTCAAACTTAAATATTCGATCCGTTGTCACTTTTAAGTCCTCCAAAGGGGAATCGATTACGTGTTCCAGCATCACATACATGTACCTATATGAAACGTTTTAACTTACCTTTCTATTGTTTTGATATACAATAAAAAAAATTAACATCTTTCCAAATTTTAAAGGAAATCGCACTACAATGCCAACACTAGTACCAACACTCGCATACTCACCCTAACCCCTCTTCTATAACCGTCGAAAATGAAGGCAAAAGGATCATATGTCTCTTTGTTTGTGAAGCATCCACAGGGGGCGGATGAGTCACTCGGCGTAACTTATGTCCAGTGGATTTCCTCCCATTGTGCTTTAATTATAGGTGGTTGTGCAAGGCCGGATTCAGACTGTTTATTTATCGCGTAGAAATTAATAGGTACAAAACTGGTGATCATTTTCCAGATTTGAAAGTTAATCACTAGCATTGAATTGTTGTTCATCACGTATGTTATTTGATTTTTTTTTTTCTTATTTACTAGTACATTGTATTGTATATTCTTAATTATTTGTTTTAAACTTATTATGATTTATAGACAATTTTTTGGTGTTAAAAGTGTGTTTCGATTATAACCCCCCCCCCATATTAAATCCCACCAGAAATAATCTTGCCAATAAACAAGTCGTATATTATAATAGTATATAGTACATGTAGATCAAATAGTACAACACATGAATTTTAACTTGTGAAATTTATTACTAAACTGCATATTCGTGATTTCGCTTTGAACTGACAAAATTATATGAAATTCCTTAATTATTAATGAAATAAGAAGTTCATAGCATCAAAAATCTACATATACATATAAAACCTGAAAATATTAGATCTAGTATAGTCATTTTGAACATGTACATGTAGGATAAAATCTGGATTCTTCATCCAATTTTATTTTGATCTATAATTGAACTTTCGGCAACTTTTTTTTTATTTGATCAATTTTCTTTGGTTGAAAAATCTGAGTATTCATTTGTGTTACATGAATTAAGGGCGCTAAGCCACTGCTCGTACCATAGAAAACAAAGCTGCAAGATAAGATTTTATTCTGGATCCAGAAGGCTTACATTTTTACAACGGTAAAATAGAGTTTTGACTTTACTAAGGTACGTCAAAGAAATTTGACTCGCTAGTGTCTACCAAAAATGAAAAGGTTTGGTAGTGTGGCCCCCCTCTCCTTTTACTCAAATTGCTTCCTACGGGCCTATTTGCCAATGGCATCAAGATAAAATGTTAGTCAAAACGTTTACTTTTCCTTGATTCTAAGGATCTTTAATCCTCCCGGCCCCTACATCGGACATTGTCCTTGACCTGTAGCTGCTGTCCAAGCTGCTGGGAACCTACCTCGGCAGTAGTGTATCCAAACATTTCACTGTCTAATATAGCTCCCTGCAAACTGATCATACAAGCGCTAATTATGTAATGTCGAGAATGCCACGCCTTACTGAAAGTCCAAGGGTAACTGAGAATTGTACTAATTTCATATCCTCTTGAATATAAAATACTGTCAATATTTGTAATCATATCAGCTTATTTTGTAAAGATAATTTTCTGCAAATCTGTCTCTTCAAAATATAAAACATGTAGACTGTTTGGAATCAGTTCAAGTACTAGTAATCCTCACAGAGGGTCCAAATCTCATCTATCTCTCAGACTCCTCTACAGAATGCAGTTCTTAGTGCTAAAGGTAAAAACAAACCAGTCAACAACCTATTTAGAAATGTTCAAATTGCCCTTTTTTCCCACAATTATGCACACATGTAACGTTAAATGTAGAGTTGACTTTGGACAGCCTATATATGTATCTATACAGTTTATATTTGTTGCAGCTTGAAATGGCCTATATTATGTCATCTTCAAAAATAAAGGAGTTCCAGGCTAAATAAATTCTGATCACAGGAAACCTTGATGTATCCTAAAGTTCACACAAAAAAAAGTCTAGTGCAGATACTTTTCATTTCCTAGTTTTACATTTCAATTATTTATTCAAATCCCTACGATCACAATATAGTTTTAAGCCATAGGGAATGAAAATCACTTTGCTTTAAGCAACAACTCATAATAATCGTGTTTGCTAATATAAGCACACTTTACCATATATTTCAAGATAACTATGGACTACCGGTAATTTCTTATTCATTAGTATTATTTAATGATTATTCTAGAACAAACTGAAAAAAAAACAAGGATGATAATATTTAGGAAAATTTTATTTTACATTGGTTAATGTTTTTTCAAACAGTAAACAAGGTATTAAAATCATTGTTTTCATCTTGTAGAAAAACTTTTCATTTCAACACATAAATTTAAGTTAAAGTGCTAACTACATACATTCCAAAGATGTTAAAAAGAGGTGAACATAATTTATATTTTTTTTCTATATCAGCTAACTAGAGAGGGAATTTTGTGTAAATTTATTTACCTTGGTGAAATAATGTAGAGAGACAGAGAAAAAATCTAACAAAACGGAAAAGTCAAAGCAACTTCACAAATAAATACAAAATATGATATACAACATCACAATTATTGTGATCAGGCTGATTAATTAACACAATTAATTTTGTCCATAGCACGTTGGAGACAACACTACAGTTTGTCATTGTCCTTTGTAGACCTTTAGAAAGTCTCTCTCTAAACACAAAATATTTTCAAACATTCCCTTTATTTCTCTTCACACCACTCATTCTCTTTTCGAACCTGAAAATAAATAAAAACTTTATGAAATAACAGGAAAAAACAAAAAAAATTATAAAAGAGAGAGAATTTAAATTGTCAGTGAAGTATTCAGATTCGCTTATCATAACAGCAAACGAAACTGACATAACCCCTTATGTCTTTAAGAAAGGCATACCCTTTTTATGAGTATCCCATGCAAACTATAAACATAGGTAATCAGAGATTACAGAGCTCACCTCAACGAATGTTGTCTTTAAGTAAGGCAAAGTCACACAATTAACCAACAAAAAGTGTACATTCCAAATATGAAAATATTTAAGCAATTTTGATCTGATACTTTGCAATAGACCTACATAAAAAAATTAAACTAGTTCTTCTTCATGAAAATGTAATCAAAATCCAGCATCTGAAGCAAATTTGAGAGTTTTCATCTCTTGATGCAACATTTGTGCAAGTTTGGTTTATACAATGTTATATAAGCCTTATAGTTTTTTGGTAATAGACCTGCACCCATAACTTTTACCTGGTCTATTATCTGAAAAATGTATGTCGAATTCAGCATCCGAAGCAAGTCCATTAGTGTGCATCCAAAGATGTATCGTCCATGCAAATTTGCTCATTATAGGGCTCATAGTTAATTGGAAATGAAACATGCATCAAAAACTAACATTTTCACTCATCCACAAAAAGTAGGTCAGATTCAGCATCCGAAGCAAGCCTGGTAGTATGCATCCTTAGATGTATCATCCATGCAAGATTGGTCATTAAAGAACTCATAGTTACTTGGAAATGAAACCTGCACCAACAACTTTTACCTGTTCACTCAACCAGAAAATGTAGGTCAGATTCAGCATCCGAGCAAGCCCGGAAGTGTGCATCCTTAGATGTATGATCCATGCAAGTTTGGTCAACATAGGGCGTAAAGTTACTTGCAAATGAAACCTGCACCAACAACTTTTACCTGTTCACTCAACTGGAAAATGTAGGTCAGATTCAGCATCCGAAGCATGCACAGTAGTATGCATCCTTAGAAGTATCATCCATGCAAGTTTGGTCAACCTTATAGGCTTATAGTTACTTGGAAATGAAACTTGCATAAAAAATTTTAACCTGTTCACTCAACCGGAAAATGTAGGTCAGATTCAGATTCCGAAGCAAACTCTATAGTATGCATCCTTAGATGTATCATCCATGCAAGTTTGGTCAACATAGGGCTTAAAGTTACTTGCAAATGAAACCTGCACCAAAACCTTTAACCTGTTCACTCAACCGGAAAATGTAGGTCAGATTCAGCATCCCAAGCAAGCCCTGTAGTATGCATCCTTAGATGTATCATCCATGCAAGTTAGGTCAACATAGGGCTTATAGTTACTTGGAAATGAAACTTGCACCAAAAACTTTAACCTGTTCACTCAACCGGAAAATGTAGGTCAGAATCAGCATCCGAAGCAAGCCCGGTAGTATGCATCCTTAGATGTATCATCCATGCAAGTTTGGTCAACATAGGGCTTATAGTTACTTGGAAATGAAACCTACACCAAAAACTGCACCAAAAATGTTAACCTGCTCCAAAACATTAACCTGGTCATTCCTTTGCTGAAATTGCAGCATCTGAAACTTTGACTGGTACAATGAAACACACTAGAACCATCTTCCATGCATGTCTAATCAATATAGGACATAGAAGTACTTAAAAAGAAAACTGCTCCAAAAAACTTAACCTTAACCCGGGACGCCGACGCCGACACCGACGCCGAGGGTATTACATAAGCTCCCCCAACTTCGTTGAGGTGAGCTAAAAATGAACATTCAGTAAGGGCTCCACAGATGGCATATTATCTATGGGTGCAGTGAGGGATGAATTAATGATACCAGTTACTCAATAAAGCAATTAAAAGAATGTTTTATCTTTGTTTATACAGTTAAGTATTTTACCCTCAATATCTCGAAATCTAAGATATCTGAAGTTTGTTCTCAGCCCCATCGGGTTCAAAAATTCATACAGTCACTTATAAAATCAAATTGCAATAAAATTTGTATCTGAACCAGATTGAAGTACTGCACTTTCAAACATCCCCAAGTGATTGCAAACAAAACCTTAGCTTAATCTTTATACATCAAAATAATTATCACTTGCAGACAGTGGTGTAGAAGTATACTGTATACAGGAAATTTTCGCCCCTGTTTTATTTTCGCCCCTTTCGCCCTCTTCTTGATTGGGCAAATTTAAAACGGTGCGAATTAAAATTACACAGCATAATTTATTTAAACGGAACTATAACTGGGCGAATTTAAAACAGGGCAAAATTATTTGGAAGTGCAAAAGGGCGAAAATAACCCTGTATACAGGATTTATTTTTAAATTTACATAAATACATAATGAATACGTTTCTCTAAAGAGGCTATGTTAATTCATCACATGGGATTCATTGCGGCTTTCTCAGATAACAATTTAAGAAATAAATTTTATTCCAGAGAATTCATGTAGACATGAACTATGAAGCTTCATTGTGGCATATTTTATGAAGTGTGTTAGTCAGTAGTCACTTACTCGGTGCTTCATGATAAATATGCAGGCATTAAGTATTGTAGTTCATGTACCTCGTGAATTCCCAAAAATTGAATTCACATCTTATATCTACATTATTTTCTGATGACTTGGGGGATATTTTTTTCATTCAAAGGTCATTTTTGAAAAGAACTATATGCGGTATATTGCATATGTTTGCCCCCACAAAAGTCAAATTTTGAAAACTTCCTGAAATGTGCTGAATTCAATAAATTGTACGAGAAATATAAGTTAACAGAAAATATTATAGTTCCAGAGCAGTGTATTCACAAGTTCTGTTTTTATGACGTCACAAACTAGTCCGATTTTATATCCTTTTTCAGAAAGAGGACAAAATGGACAAAATTTCAACAATTTAAGCTTTAAAATTTATAGAGCGCATGTGTGTTCAGGAACAATATTGACATATTTCATTGATATTATCATTCTACACATTATATCAAAATATTTATCCTGAACACACATGCGCTCGGTGACTTTTATTTAAAATATCGACGAAATATGTACATTTTTCTGCAAAATTCATAAAAAATTGAAATTTACGTCATATTTGTGACGTCATTACGTACATATGACGTCATCACTTATGAAATTATTCAGTGCTTTGAAGTCAGCATATACTCCCCTGTTTAAGGACTTAATTAAATATTACTCCATCAAAGTTTGATTTTGGGGGGCAAATGTTGGTTAATACCGCATATAGTTCTTTGCACTTTTTATTTTACTTCAATAAGGTCATAATAGAAATATTCTTACTCATTCTATGGCAGTTCAAGAGAATGTTATTTTTTCTCGAACTTGCAAAGAATCTTCAGGAGAAATATTTGGAAATGAAAATATATTTGAATAAATGGACAAAGAGAGATAACTGATGACAATTTTCCTATTAATCTATTTCAACTCCCCTACTCCCAACTGGACGAGATCCAGGATCAAAAATAGTTTTATTATACATGTCCATTCAATCAACATTTGAACCTAATAGGACAACTGTAAAAAAAGTTAATAAATGGAAAAAAAAGAGAAAATTTCTGGATAGAAGAATGTCAATTTCTATAGAGCACCAGCAAATCCTTAATTGTGGGGCCAAATAAATTGTAATTTTATACCCACAGACTCAAAGGCAGACCTGTTTACTCTTACGATTTCGCCGTATTTTTAGTCTAGATTACGTCTCATGTTTTGCTATTATGAAAATATGGAAATTGGAAATACGTTCGTTTAGAATTTAGCAGTTAGTTTTCATTATGTTCTGTCTTAGGCCATATAAAACTGAAATCTTGGTTCTCAGGCCCGCGCGCATCCGTTTTGAGGTAGCCGCATTGCCGATTTTATTGTATTTTTGATAAAATAAAAAGTTGGTATTGCGGAGACCAATCCGGGAAAAAAAAATTCCGACCTCATTTGTTTCGTAGTTTAGTATTCAAATATCACTTCCGGTAGCCATTTACAATAAGATTTTGGCTACTTCGTTTGAAAATACATTCGAGGACATTACCTACGATGTTTACACGCTGTTAAGCAATGGATAGAGCAGAAATTTTAACCAGAAATGGAAAGTATATCTGTGATTAAAAAAATTATCTTTATGTTAAAGAAAATTCGGAAATTAAAAAAAAAACCTCCCTCATCTACTTTATTGCCAATAAAATGAAAAATAAAATGCCACCCTCCCGCATCTCTTTTGGAGAAAATTGGCCTGAGAACCAGGGAATTAAATTTAGATAGCCTTAGTTTCACGCTTTTTTATCGCTAAAGAAGAGAAAGATTTCAAACACATATAAGGGACGTCAGGTCGTCAAAATGCGGTGGCATTGTGAAATTACAAAGACCATGTTGTTAAACCATGTTTTTGTAATGCTATGTTCCCAATATCACGATTGGCGTCACGATTAAAATCGGGGACTCGAACGTGGACAAATCGTAGTGATCATATCCAACCGAAATAAATCTTGTGTTCACTCGTGGCTATCAGGTTGATCGTGAAATTTTTTTTGACTGTCAAAAATTGTTCTACGATTAACACGATTAAATTTTAATCGTTATCATCGCATCAAATCGCATTACATCGTAATTATCCTCAGCTGCATCGTAAGTAAACACATCTAATCTGGCTTTCATATCGTGATCATCTGGATCGATTTCGGACAGAACAAACATCCCGCTGAGTGGCGATTCGTTGTGATGTCTCACGTTCTGTCACTATCTGTGACGCTTTGCTTGGTCCTACTGCTCACGTGCTGACACGGTATTTTCCCGCTCAAAGACGATTTGATACGGACGTATGAGAGTAAACGTCATTAGACATGAGTGTTAACGCTTTGTTGCGGACAATCACGCTATATTATGAGTACTTAAACTTGCAAAAATAACGGGAAAATTGAACGCGTTTCTTTCCCGATTAAAAAAAATGTCTGAATTTTGGAAAAAATATTTTAAAGATGCCACCTAAAACAGGTACAAAAAAGGAAGAGGGGGAGACCCTATTTTCTTCTGAACCTGAACCCTTTCGATCAGAGGCAACATCGTTGAAAAAAAAAAAAAAAGATAAGAAAAACAGTTATACTGCTGCCTTTGCTCTACTTTGACAGCAATAACATATGGCCATAGTTAAACTACAAACACCACGTTTATGAAGTTGTCATCAACCTCCACTTCTGCCATTATTATTGATTGTATGTTTATGTTTTGTTTACTTTTTAAGGACAGACGATACAAACAAAAAAATAGATGCCTGGATTGGTATTTTTTTTTTTTTTTACATAATTTCATTGCAAATGATGCAAATAATAAATTTCTAGAATATAAAGAAATTGTAAACCTTCAGTGAGGTTCGGAATTCTACCCTTCTGAAACCATCCTTATTATTCTATACAAATAATTTTCACTTCAAATTCCATTTTTGTGCAAATTTGAATAAAAAAATAAAAACTATGCGGTGAAACTTATTCATTTTATTCATGAAAACATGACCCAAGTTGTTATTTTCAAAATTTTTGACAAAAGTTTGTTTGTATCATCTGTCCTTAAGGCCATACCAATTTCTAATATAGTTCGTCGGATTCGCCGCTTCTATTTTTAACAAATCCAAATTATAATATTAAAAAAATAAATTTTGCGCACGCGTCCAAAAATATCCGATTTCAATTTTTTTTCTTGACTTTTTACACAAAACGCATAGAAGACTTGGAAATTTGTATGACAGAAGCGCGGGATTTAGTGTTTGTTTGTACTTTTTAGCAGTCTGTGAAGTTTTGCAAGACGCTCGTGTAACTGTTTGTATGTACTAGGGGTGAGCAATTAGCATATCCAAACAACGGGGGCTTCCATTTTTGGGGATCAGGCTAGGTGTTTTCTGCAAGGAGGTAGCACGTCGGGCTAGTAAAAATCATAACTACACACGCAATGCAACAACGAATGACAAGAACAATCGGTATTTTCACTTGTATTTATTATAAAATTCCCAATCAGTTAAAATTTTCCAGACAAATTGCTCCTATTGTCAATAAATCTTCATAATATTATCTGTTTTGTAGTTCTATCTGACTTAATTACTTCCAAAAACGATCGTTTTTTTCCTAATCCGAATTTCCTCTATTCCTCCATTTATGGTAAATACATGCAGATATCTCATTAAATTATTTACGATTATCCAATGAACTGAAAGATAAGTGTTTTATGACTCATATAAAATATATTTCCAGTGTATTTAATGATTTAAGATGAAAACAAAATGCTTTTGATTTTATTCTAAATGAGCTAGTGCAATGATCAAGAAAAGGGGAAGATAATTCATTTAAATTAATTTAATTTTTTTTTCATAACAATTTATGCATGATTGATATTGATAGTGAGAACTTTTAACTTTAATTTTAAAAAGAATGACCCCAGTACCCTGACTTTTTCAGCAATTAATTTCTTCTCCAGATTTGTATTTATTTTAATTTTTGCCCCTCTGTTTGGGTAAATAACTTTTTATATTAATTGAAAGCTGCCACTAGCCTGTGGGAAAGTACTTGATTTTTTTCTCAATTGCACACCCCTGTGTACTATAGAATAGAACTTAGAAATGTTTTCCACTAACATTAATTATATTCGCTCGCCTCATAATTTTGAAAACTGAAAAAATAAATATTTGTAAAATATTTTCGCTCGCTCGCCTCTCTTTTTATTTTTGAAAATCCGAAGAACTATGTTACAAATTGGTGTGGCCTAATAGATAAAATATAAAGGACTCAGTATAGCCCGATTTTTGAATGTCTGTTGGGGTACAATCGTAACTCAAAACGTGTTCTATCTTGATCCTGATTGTGAATGACATTACAATGAACGTGTTATTTTATCGTACATTAGCGCAAGAGTGCACGATGAACACATTGTATCGTAGAGTACATATTAAAACGTAGGAGATCCTTTCTAATCGAGAACTCGGATCGTGATGTTCGTGACAGATCGAGGTCCTTTTTCGACTAAATCTTGATAATCCTATTGGAACGTAATTCATCTTATCAGAACGGTAGTCAGATCGTCAGAGATCGCATCTCATGAAATTTATCCATCGTGGCCATAGCGCATGAAAGCGTAATGAAACGTATAAAAACGCATCTCTTCGTATCTTGGCATAAAATTCAATAAAAACTCTGCGATCAACTACGATTGATCTATCCTGACGTGCGTAACTGGCCGCACGACAGTGGGAACGTAGCATAATCAGAAAAGCAGTTTTTTCCTATTAATATATGTAAAATCGATTGAAAGTGAAATCTTACTGGCTAATGCCAAATCTCACGGTCAAATCGAATCAAAATACTAAGAGACAAAGATATGGGTAAACAAGTCTGCAAAGGGAAAGCTAATTCTGCTGAATTTTGACCAAAGCAAAGTAAGCATATCTGTAGTAAGTATATCTAGTAAGCATATCTACAGTAAGTAGGAGATATATGTAGCTGCTGAAAACACAAGCAGACATTTAGAGAAATTAAATCTAACATAATAACTTTTCTTCCTAATTGTTACAATTAACCCACCTGTTCTTCCTCTGCTGGAGTGAAGTCATTCTTGATATTAAATGTCTTTCTGATTTCTTCTGGGGACTTTCCCTTGATCATATTTGCTACAGTTTTACAGGTGACATCCAACAGTCCTTTAATATCCAGGTAATTTGCTGCCTAAATTGTAAAATAAAGGAAAAGCATTTTCAAAGAGCCTTTTTTTCAAATAAAGCACAGACAGTCCTTTGGTAGACTTCAAGTTCTAATTTTATTTTAATTTTACAGATTTTGATAACATATCTAAAGGGAAAAAAAATCCTGAAATTTTTATGTTTTAGTATTCCTTTGGAACTTTTAATACCCTTTTTTCTTAAAGTTTTTAGAGTACAGTTACAACTATGGTTACAAAAATACATTTCTTCCTCTGACTTCTAATAAACACTGCATATTTGGCAGTGATAAGCATTACCACTATAGACATAGGTCAGCAGGGATAATCTGCTGGTCAGCTTTACTGATCCAGAATCAGAAGACTTTATCTGATGACAAGATGTCAGTAATTTGTCTCAACTTATTTGATGTCCATTATTTATCAGTCAATCTGTCAGTCTGTAAACAATTTTTCAGAACAGTATTCTTTAGTTTTCATTCAATTTGAACAGATCTTGATACACAAGTCTGATTCGATGTGAATACAATTTGATACACAAGTAGACAGCACCAAAATAGAATTCAGCTCTCTGTTTGTTTTTATTTTGGTAAACAGTTCAGTTGTTCTTACTTACAAGAATTAATTCAAACAGAGTGCCCTGGTCCACTTTGAGGAATTCAGCATCCCATGAGCAGATATCATCAGTTCTCTTCTCCTTGTTCTCATCGTCCTCGGGCGGGGGAGGGTCATCTTTGTGGTAGGTGCACCAGGCGATGACTTTTCTGAGGATAGCTGCGTTGACATTTGGAAGTGGGACGGGTTCTTCATCATCATCTTCTACACCCAGATCTACAAAAAAACCAGGTACATGTACTTCCATTTTAATTACAAGTCATCTATTTGGTTTTAATACCAATTTCTGATCTTCTGACCTTCTAATCATCTAAGTTATTATAGAAGTTAGCAGTACAGAAACCAACTACCAATTTTGAGTTGGACTACTGGAAAATCTTGTAGTAGTTGCCTGTCATGCTTGTTAAAAACACACTATCTACTTACCATTTAACATTGAAATCATTAGAAAAGAAAGTTTTAATGGTATCTTAACACACTAAGTTTAATTAGTTATTTTGAATATACTGTTTATTTTTCCTGTACTATGTACCCATTTTGGTCATATGTATTGTATTCTATAATTTAGTTTCAAATCTGCATCTTTTGTCAATGACACATTGAAAAACCAGAAGTCTCTGTCGAGACTGAAGCTCTACTGGTTTGTACTTATAGCAAAGAAGAGAAAAGTACTTATAAGCAGATGGGAATTGAAACTTTAAAACAGCAATAAATTATATTACATTATATTATAATCAGACTAAAACTGTATTTGGAGTAGCATTTTAAGAGCATTTAACTGAAATTTCTATTTTTAGTACCACGGCAACACCGTTCATTGAAGTCAAAAACCGATATACAGAATTATGTATCTTAGTGTAGTCTACTTGTGTGCCAAGTTATATTGAAATCAGACAAAAACTGTAGGAGGAGTAGCATTTTGAAAGAATTTCACAGAAATTTCTATTTTTAGTAACCATGGCAACACCACTCATCAAAATCAAAAACCGATACACAGAATTATGTATCTTAGTGTAGTCTACTTGTGTGTTAAGTTATATTGAAATCAGACAAAAACTGTGGGAGGAGTAGCATTTTGAAAGAATTTCATGGAAATTTCTATTTTTAGTAACCACAGCAACACCGATCATCAAAATCAAAATCCGATACACAGAATTATGTACTACCTTAGTGTTAAGTCTACTTGTGTGCCAAGTTATACTGAAATCAGACCAAAACTGTAGGAGGAGTAGCATTTTGAAAGAATTTCATAGAAATTTCTATTTTTAGTAACCGCAGCAACACCGTTCTTTGAAATCAAAAACCGATACACAGAATTATGTATCTTAGTCTGGTCTACTTGTGTGCCAAGTTATATTGAAATCAGACCAAAACTGTAGGAGGAGTAGCATTTTGAAAAATTGTTTACAGACAGACAGACAGACAGACGGACGGACTACGGACGCATTACTATCGCATAAGCTCTTCTGGTCTCTGACCAGTAGAGCTAAAAATGAAATAATATTATACTACATTTAATAAAACTTTTCAAATTAAAACCAAGTTAATGTGTATGATTTTAGATTTGTATTAAATGGTTTGGGCCGTGGATATCGGCCTGGGTAGCTCAATCTGTAGAAAACCTGACAAGTGATACAGGGGTCCCGGGTTCGATTCCTGGTCCAGCCATACGTTTTCTCCTTCTGCCATGTACTGCCCACAATCAACTAGTTGATTATTATGGCATGTGTGGTGCGCATGGAGTTCCAAAATCATAAAAATTTAAAAGGTTAAAAGGTTAAAATATTAGATTCATGGCATATAGTGGTCACCTGAGACTACCAGGGGCAATCAAGTGTTTTTGCCATGACAATCTCTGGTTAGGTGGTTGTGTCTTTGATGGTACAAAGACAATTTTCTATAGTCACTTTTACAAGATGGTAATTGGTAGGCTTCTTGGTGAGTATTGGTGATCCATGGATAAGTCGATCATGCTTGGTAACGGCAACTTCATCATGAACGATCTTATAAAACAGGACGAGAAATTCCTGACTAGTGTTTGCCATTGCAGATGTTGTATCATGCTGTCCACACTTGACCTGTTTCCATGCCTATTGCTTACATAGCGTGCAGCACGTCGTTGGACCATTTCCAGATTATAGGTGTCTTTTTGGGTGTACAATTCAAAATTTTCTCCTTTATTGATGTTGAGCTGTCATTTAAATTTCGGCGGAGATTACTTGTTTCCTTTGCTACAGATGTTACTTATATGATCGCTCCATTTCAAGTCAATGTTATTCAGACAGCAGTATTACCTTCAAGTATGGCCATGTAGCTTGTATTGGTGATGTATTGGGTTTGGCTTCCTGCTGACTGATAGTACATTACATTTATCAGGATGGAATTCTACATCTTCCACTTCCTTTCCCAAATGCCCAGTTTATCAAGGTCTGCCTGGATGTCTGGGTGTCCAACAGTAAGATATACGATAGTATCATCAGCAAAGAGTCTTACTGTGGCATTGAGGCCTTCTCATGTTTTATATAGAACAGGAATAAGCATGGCCCAAGGACTGACCCTTGAGGCAAAACATTGACATAGCAAAACATTTCTCCTTCGACTACTACAGCTTGTGTTCTGTTGGACAGGAAGCTTCCAATTGTTCACTTTTCCCTATCCCATAATGTCGGAGTTTATGGATGAGGAGGCTATGGCTGACCTTGTCAAAAGCCTTGGAAAAGTCCATGATCAATACATCTGTCTGCTTTCCGGCAGCCATGTGATTGGTTATGTCATCTATAAACTCAATGAGTTGGGATTCACAGGATCTCTTGCTACGGAAACCATGCTGAAGTGGGTATAGTATGTTATTGGTATCAGCGTGTTGCATTATATGGCTGGTGATGATATGCTCCATGAGCTTGCAGCAGATACATGTAAGGGAGATGGGTCGATAATTCTCAGCCTTGTATCTATCCCCTTTTTTGAAAATCGGGCTAACATGAGCTTTACGCAACTCCGACGGTATCTCTCCACTTTCTAGGGATTTCTTAAAGATGATGGTGAGAATAGGGGTCACGCTATCAGCCAGCTCCTTCAGTACTCTAGGTTTAATACCATCTGGGCCCGCTGCTTTATATGGATTCAGATTTTTCAATAGTCTTAGAATTCCATTATGGGTGATGTGCAGTTCTGGTGCAACTGGGTGTTTTCCACTCATAGGACAGTCAAAAATTCTTCAGTACTGATATGTGTCTTCTCTTACGGACTGGAACTGCTTGTTTAGCACATCTGCCTGGTCAGTCGGATTGGCATGTAGCACTCCTTCACTGCGGATTAGTGAGATTCCATTGTTGTCAGTTCTTTGGTGTTTTATATAGGTCCAGAAGCGTTTTAGGCCGCTGTATTGGTCATCCTCTACTTTAGGTGTTACTATTCCCTCGATGTAGTTCCAATATGCTCTTCTTAGATCTCTTTGAACCTTCCCCTTGATTTCTTTAAAGTGTTCATTATCTCTGTTGTCTCCAGATTTCTTCTTCTTTTTGTATAGTCTGTTTTTCTTATGGATGAGTTTCTTAAGTTCTGGTGTTATCCATGGTAGGCCATCTTTGGCTCTGGCATCTTTATGTGGTATATTTTGCTTTATGCTGTTTTCCAGGTTAGTTTTAAAGCACTTCCACATCTCATCTACACTGTGATTATCAACGTCCATCTTTGATATTGTGTTTAGGGTTGATGTCATATCTTCTTTCATTGTATCCCAGCTGGCTTTGCGATACAAGGGGATTTTCAGGTTTTTGATGTTTCTTTAGGATGTTCGTGTCTATTTCTGCAAAGACAATGTATGATATGCCTGGTATGGTTTCTACTCTGTTAAATTTTGATGGATTGTTGGTCACTATCAAGTCCAGGGTGTTTTCGCCTCTTGTTGGGCATTCTACTAGCTGAACTAAGCCATTGTCATCCAGGATATCTACAAATTTGTAGTGATTTCCTGACCAGGCGGTATTTGGCTTTAGTGTCTTATTTGTCCAGTTCCATCCTGTAAGTTGAAATGCCTGCAACAATTACACTTGCATTTTTAACCTGGTGCACCCGATTTAAGCTTTTTCGTAGTTCTTCTAAAGATTCTTCATTAGATGTTTTGGGGTTATAGTATGATGCTATATATAGGTCTTTCCGTCCAACTAGACTGATCTTCGTCCAGATGATTTCACAGTTAGAGTCTAGCTCAGGAACTGGTGAGCTCACATATTTTTTGTTGACAGCAATGAGCACACCTCCTCCATTAGAGGCACGGTCTTTACGGTATAGTTTATACTCTGTTGGAAAGATTTGGTTGTCTGTAATTGATGGGTCTGTCCAGGTCTCAGTACACACAACAATGTCAGGTTTGGTACTTTCTATGAGATTTTTGATTCGGCATTGTTTGGTCTTTATTGACTGGCAGTTTACATTTAGTAGTTTGATAGGAGATGTTTTTGGTCGAGGTTGATGGTTCTTAGTTGGTGTCGAGGTATGAACTGGTGTAATAGTTGCACTTGGTGTTGGACTAGCAATGGTTGAGTCTGATAACACACTGAAGGGGTTTGATGTTGTGACTATATGTTCAAAGCAGACTGAGCTGTAGTTAGGGCAGTCGCATATGATACAATCCCAAGCAATAGCACTGTTGTTGGCAAGTTCATTATATGTCTTACTATGAACAGATTGACAGGTAGCATGGTACCACTGGTTGCATGTTTCACACATAATACCCTTGTCATCCCAAGTAACTGGAAGATCACAAGTTCCACATGGGTAGGAGGAATCAGCAGGTCCAGGGTTACTCTCAACATCGTTTGATCTTATATATGGAGATAAGGAATACTAACAAGGACTTTGTGTTTTCTTGGTCCTTTAATATATTCTTATTAATCACTTGTCTGAGGATGGTGAAGTTTAAAGTCTGCATTTTCACAGCTAAATCATGATTTTGATTTGACAGAGGAAATTCTGGTTGTGTATAGAACAGATTCTCGAGGCATGATAACACAAATAACATGTATAGAAGGAGCATTATGTTGGTACAGATGCATACATACAATTATGATGGTCAGGCGAAGACTGGATGGCTATGGCAAGGGGCTGGTACCATTTTGGTGAACAGCTGATTAATACTCACAGATCACTGATGCTTTTCACATTATATGAATGCAGTCTTACAAGCGTTTTACCAATGAGGTAGCAGGATCGAGTCACACATTGATTGCAGGTGTAATACTTCAACTTTCCTGCGGTTTATGTCGTCTTAGACTAAATATTTTGATAAACTTGGAAAAATTTTAAGAGCAACAAAAATTTACGTCTACTACTTTCGCGCATGCGCACCACACACCTTTCCTGTTACAGATTCAAAATTTTCTGAAGAGCTGTCATTAACATTGGCGATTACATTTACATGCACTTTTCTTCATGGCCATTTCAATCAAGTATTCAAAGCAGTTTACCTTCAAGCATAGTTTTGATAGTAACTGATTGTCTTGCAATCTCTACATCTATCTCGAATACTTCCCCCTCCAAACTCTGTAACTTTATCATAGGCATCTGAAAGAAAATGCACCTGATAGCAAAATTTCTCAAATTAAAAAACACAAAAGACAATATTTAGGCAAACATCCACATCAAAATTATTTTTCATCTAAGAGTTTGTACAAATTTCCATGAATTATTACAAATATGATCGAATGCCTTTGAAACGTGCGTCATTCAGTCATTCTCTCAACTCTGCTGTCTTACTTCATTCACTGATTAACAATGAGCTGTATTTCATACTTTCCACTGGTTATCACCAGAAAGGAAAATATAATATATATGTGTAAAAATTAGTAATCCTTTATTGTAATGTTTTCCATTATACACAATGCAAAATACACGTCACTTGGCAAATGGTCATAACTATGTTAAGAAACACTCCGCCATCTTTGTTGGCAAGAGAGAACACGTTCGGTGGTCTAAACAAATGACCTTAATCAAAGAATATAATCAATTCGGTTGGAGTGCTCTATCTCAAACAAACCTTCATTCAAGAATTAAGAATAAAAAATGAAAATATACTCACCTTGTTCGTATATTATTATGCTTTCAAGCTGACCAATTTTCATGGAACGTCTGAGCCAAAATATATATCGAAAATGTATTTTCAGAATTTCGAGCCCGATGTAAACCAAACTCGACAGCTTAGATTATCACTGTGTATATGCAATCAATACATAGATAACTTAGCCCAATGCGGGGTTTAAATCTTACCCCCAGGACAAAAACCTCACAATAAAATACATCGTATAGGGCTAATTTCTCAACAAATAATTTAATTAGACTGTGATTATATTTCCAGAGAAAGAAATTAAAGTTAGTTGAAGGCCAATTGAATTTTTTATTCCTCATTTAATATACCCATTCAAATATACAAAGCCCATGGAACTCATTTTTGTAGGTAAAAAATTAAATTTTCGTGTTATAACGCGTAACTTTCGCGAATAAATGCGAAACTTTCGCGTTATGACGTGAAACTTCTGCTGTTTAACCGAGATATTTGCATAATTTCAACTTTCATTGATTTTAATTATGTTTAAATATGATCTAATTTATTCGTTACAATTTCCCCTTTCTTATGGAATGCCATATACGACAGCCAACTGCTTACTGCCAACTGCTGACTGCTTACTGGCAACTGCCACACATAATTGAATAAATTTTATTTTTATATTGATATATATGTAAATTTAAAAAAGAGGCGCGGATCTATAGGACATTTTTCCAAGAAGGTCACTCTGATAAAAAAAAAATCCAAACCAGAAATTTCTTGACAAGAAAAAAATACGTAAAGTCCTTTCCTAAATGTGAAAATTTATTTCGGCCGGGGAGAGGGGGTTCTTATGCGTCATACCTTCATGTGTATGACATTTTTCATATCAACTTAACACGAATCCACATTTTTGGTTGGGGAGGGGGGGGGGTTCTAAGGTCCCTTTTAGTTGATTTATTTTATACATTAAATAACTTTTAGATGGTTTAGTTTGTGCATTAAATAACTTTACAAATTTTAGAGGGGTGTTCCGGACCCCTGTCTCTAGATCTATGCATGTAAAACATATTTTATTTGTACAAACAAAGAGATATAAATGTTTGATCGGCGTTTTCTAAGTGGAGGGTCCAAGGTCAGTTATACCGGTAGTTCGTTTAGTTTATTTAACGTATGACTGTATAAATTTTAAATGCCCCCCCCCCCAGATCTATGCATGTGAAACATTACAGGAACGTAGCATCAGGAGGGGGGTGGGGGGCTGGCCCCCACCCCCACTTTTTTTCCCAACATTACCTTTACTATTGAAAATGTATATTGAAAGGATGGTTGCCCCCCCCCCCACTTCTTACCATAGTAAAATGATATGAAGGATATGTAGTATTGTGTGGAAAAAAAATGTAAGTAAAAGGTAGTTGGCATTAAAAAAAAGCTAGCCACCCCCCCCCCCCCCCCCCCCGAAATAGGATTTTCGAGTTTGGGCTATTTCCTTTTTTTCCTTTCTTTCTTTCTTTTTTTTTTTTTTTTGCTTGTCAACTTTTTCAGGTAAGTAAAAAAAAATTTCTCTGGTTGCCCCCCCCCCCACTTTCAAAAACGATGCTACGTGCCTGCATTATAACACACAGAGATATACATCTTTAATTTGAGGAAATTTTTAACTATAGAAAATAATGGAAAACGGAAATTTATTTTCAAAACATCTTTCTCTGCGAAGCGGCAAATCTTTTTTATTATTATTCTCTCTTCAAAGGTTTTGTTGTCTCCGGGGGAGGGGTGGGGGGCTTCTTTAAAGATTAAAAGCAGAAAATAGTCATTTTATTACCTATTTCAAATAGGAAAAAAATAAACAATGTACTTTATCAACTGCATATATTGAATATTACATAAGATAAAACATATTGGTCATTTTATTCAGTTCAATTTTACCAGGGTGACCCCCGTGGAAAAAATGTCCTGGATCCGTGCCTTTTTTCCCTTTTTTTGTGAAAATTCATATAAATATCAATACAAATATAAAATTTATTCAAATATATGTGGCAGTTGGCAGTAAGCAGCTGACAGTTGGCAGTAAGCAGTCGGCAGTTGGCAGTAAGCAGTTGGCTGTCGTATATGGCATTCCATACTTTCTAAATCTTTTTTTCAGTCACATTTCGTGTTTCTCAATGCTGTTCAAACAATTCAAAGTCTATGCGAGTTTTCCAAAACTGAAAATTGAATGACAAATGTTCATTTGTCTCCAAAAATGTTCATTACACTGTATTTTGAGGTTGCACCACGTGGTCATATACCATTGCATTCGAAACATTGACAATGAATTCAAAGTGTACAAACTCTCAAAAAATCAGTCTTAAGAATTTCTTGAATTTAACAAGTGAAAACAAAAAAAATCTTTAAAGGTATATTCATTTTATTTTAAATTAGTAGGGATTTTAAATAAAATGCAAAAATCTGAAAACTAATCTATCCTATTATCGCGTCATTTCCCCGGTACATCTTCTGAGAAAAAGTCATTCATAAATTCATATAGAAGTTCCCGTCTGCCTTCATGTGTTTTATATCTGCCATTCAAGATCAAAGGTCTCTAAGTAAGCAACATTTATATACTATATAGGTCCGTGTAACACTTAACAATTCCAATTTCTTAAACGATTTAGAGTTTTAGAATGTTAATATATTAGTTCAAATATCTAACTTTCAAAAACTCAAACTGATTTGGTATAATGAAATTTAATATTTTAGTTCAAAAATCTAAATTTCCAAATAGGTTTTAGAATTTTGATATTTTAGATTTTTACCTTAAATTTTCAAAATTCAAATTACCAAAAACGATTTATGGAATAAACGTTTGAGTTTTTAGTCTACCGTTTGTTCAGAAAGTTTACACTTAACAATCTAAAGTTTGGTAATATTTTTCGTCTTTCGATTATTTGAAATTAGCTTCAAACTTCTAAAATCCAACTTTGAAACGTTTAAGATTTTTAGAAATTTTGGTTCAAATGTTCAAATTTCTAATAACTTAACACTGTTTTTAGGTCCGTGTAACACTTAATAATTCAAATTTCTAAAATGATTTTGAGTTTTAGAATGTTAATATAATAGTTCAATTTTCTAAATTTCAAAAACTCAAAATGATTTGGTATATTGAAATTTAATATTTTAGTTCAAAAACCTTTTTTTTTTTCAAATTTCTACCAAGGTTTTAGAATTTTAATATTTTAGATTTTTACCTTAAGAAACCAAAATTCAAATTTCCAAAAACGATTTTTGTAATCTAAACGTTTGAGTTTTTAGTCTACTGTTTGCTCAGAAAGATTACATTTAACAATCTATAGTTAAGTAATATTTTTCGTCTTTTGATTATTTGAAATCAGCTTCAAACTTCTAAAATCCAACTTTGAAACCTTTTAGATTTTTAGAAAATTGGAAGTTTAGTTCAAATATGCTAATTTCAAATAACCTAAACACTTTGAGTTTTAGAATTTTACTTTAACAATCCAAAATACCAAGTTTCTAAACCCGATTTGAATTTTGAATATCAGCTCAATATTCTAACTATCTTAAAGCTCTTTTGCTTAGCCAACAGTGTTTTTGTAATAGTTTCAAAATTCAAACCAGGTTTGGAACTTGATATTTTGGATATTTGAAGTAAATATCTAAAACCTCCAAGTGTTTTGGTTGTTTGAAATTTGAATGTTTGAATAAAAATTCTAAATTTTAAAAAAATCTAAAACGTTTTGAAAGTTGAAATAAAGAAGTTTGAAGTAAATTTTGAAATATCAAAACTCCTCAAACTGAATTTTAGATTGTTAAGCGTAAACTTATTAAATAAACAGTAGGCTAAAAACTCAAAAGTTTGAAATACAAAATTTGTTTTTGGAAATTTGAATTTTGAATGTTTAAGGTAAAAATCTAAAATTCTAAAACCTGTTTGGAAATTTGAAAATTTAGGTTTTGAACTAAAATATTAAATTCCAATATAAGAATCAGTTTAAGTTTTTGAAATTTAGAAATTTGAACTAATATTAACATTCTAAAACTCTAAATCGTTTTAGAAATTTGAATTGTTAAGTGTTACACGGACCTTTTTAGAATTTTACTTTAAATATCCAAAATTTAAACCAGGAATAGAATTTCATATTTTGGATATTTGAAGTAAACCTCTAAAAACTCAAAATGTACAAACGTGTTTTGGTTATTTTAAAGTTGAGTTTTAAAATCAAAATTCTAAATTTCTAAAAATCTAAAGCGTTTGAAAGTTGGAAGTTTGAGGTAAATTTTAAATAATCAAAAGACGAAAATGTTATCGAATTTTAGATTGTTAAGCGTAAACTTTCTAAACAAACGGTAGATTAAAAACTCTAAAGTTTAAAATACAAAATTTGTTTTTGGAAATTTGAATTTTGAATATTTAAGTAAAAATCTTAAAACTCAAAATGTTCAACCTGTTTGGAAAATTGAAATTTTAGATTTTTGAACTAAAATATTAAAATTCAATATACCAAATCAGTTTGAGTTTTTGAAAGTTAGATATTTGAACTAATATATTAACATTCTAAAACTCTAAATCGTTTTAGAAATTTGAATTGTTAAGTGTTACACGGACCTATATACATTACTATATAACTTCGCGATATAAAGCGAAAATTACACGTTTATTCGCGAAAGTTACACTTATAACGCGAAATTTACGCGTTTATTCGCGAAAGTTTCACGTTATAAAGCGATCATTTTATTTTTTAACCTACGAAAACGAACTCAGTGGGTTTTCTTACAAATAGTTTGCCTGCACTCACGAGGAGATAGAAAAAAGATTTTCAAAGACACGAATCTTTAATACATGATAACACTTGGTGCTTAAGCTTTTATACTTCACAAGTTCACATGTATTTATTTTGTGATAACTTTTACAGACCTTTTCTTGGGTGCAGATATTAAACTTATCGATAAAACGTGATAGATCTATGAGTTTTTGTTCCACTCAAAACCCATATCTTTGGCCATAAGTTGGGAATGATTGGAACTAGGGTTTTCATATCATACATGTGTAAGAAGACTTTTTCTTGGTGCCAACGATTTTGACCATTTGATCCTGACCTCGGTGTTTGACTCACTTTTGAAAAGCTCTAGCTTTGGCCATAACTCTTGAATGATTGTTGTTGGAACTTTCATTTTCAAAGTGTATCCCTTGTTATATGCCTTTGGGTATGAGCAGTTTTGACCTTTTGTCTTGACCTTGGTTTGTCTTACTTTTGATAAAAAAAATTTTATTCTTGGCCATAACTTTTGAATGATTGGTGCCAGGGCTTTCATTTTTATACATTCTTTGTTATAAGATCTTTACTTAGCCACAGTTAATTTTGACTTTTGACCTACCTTTGGAAAACTTAAATCTGGGCTATAACCATTGGTAGTACGACTTTTATGTTCCGCATGTGTATTCAATGTTATAAGATATTCCTTTGGGCGTATACCTTTAACCTTGGCCATGTTTTGAAAGGTTGGTGCTAGGGCTTGTTTATTCCTTAATAAATAAAAAAACGTCCTTAGGCTCCATTAATTTTGAAAATTTGACCTTGATACACTTTTAGCAAATCTTCTATCTTGTCCATAACATTTGAATGATTGGTGCAAAGTCTTCATATTTCATAAAGACGATTTCCTTACTTGTGATAAAACCTTTACTATGGGTACCAATATTTTATATCTCTAGACCTTGGCCTTGGTGTTTTGCTTGCATTTGAGAACTTAAATCTTTGCAGAGAGCTGCCATCACTGTTTCACAAAAACCTTTTGTTGACAGTTTAACACGTCTGTAATTTGTCAAATTCCTCTGCATCACCGGTAGTGCCGATTACACTGTAAAAACTTGGTGGCCCAATATTAAGTATGAAGAAGAACCACGAAGATCAGCTTTCAGGAACACATGCTACCGCTTTCAACAGCCAACTCTCTAATTTGAATTCTGTTCTATAGTTCATGAAAAGCCAATTCTAAATTCTTTATATTATGTAAGTTGTTCAATTTGTTCAATCTTATTGCAGTACCAATGCAATGAAAAAATCTTACGTGTCCTCTGCAAGTCTGAAATTACACTCTCAAATAAGTACCATGCAATGCAGCTATTTCAAATTGTCAGCATTACTACTGGTACTCAGCACTACACAAACCATCAATATAATGTAAAACAGAAAATAAATTATTGACATTTTATTGAATTATTGTACATCTCTGTATAAAGCAAATTAAATAGCAGCAGTGGAAAACCTTGCAATGTCAGGTACAGACCATGTTCAGTTTTGGTACTTTTATCCATACGACACGTCATAAAAAGGTTGTCATACAGAGTGTTAACAAAAAATTGACAAAGGCAAGCTTGGTATACTTGATTAAATATAAGAAAATCTGCAATTGTACATTCTTCATCTCATGAACAATAACAAAATCGTGCCAGTTTCTCCATTTCACAACCCTGCATTAGAGATCCTTCTAGATTTTACAATAAACATCTTCAAAATTTTTATCAAATTGGGTAATATTTTAGAAGCCCCCCTCCTCCCTCCCCATGCCTGGAGTACTAGTATCTAGATTGGTAAATGACTTGTGTATCAAATTAACCTGAGCAACAGACTGAATATATATGATACAAGATATAAATTTGGTTGTTGTACATGTATTAAAAAAATTATCTTAGCAACTTGGTCAAAAGCGTCAAAATGAGGAAACTACAAGTACATAAAATTATATAATGGCATCAACCATGAGAATAAATTTATCCCCAGTCAATTTAAATATAAATTCAGTGCAGTCTCTCTCTCCCTCTCTTTTTCCATCTCTCTCTCTCTCTCTTTCTCTCTCTGTATATACTAGTATAAATAATGCAAGAAAGCCTTGCATCATGGTCACATACATATGTAAAGTTTGCATGTCTGGGTATTGTATGGTCCACCAAAAAGGATAACAGAAAATACTAATGACAATCCCTCATCTATGAGCCTGATGATGAACACAGTTTCTCTTTATATGGCAAACTGATACAAAGAAATGAAAGACACATTGAACTTTTGGACTAGAATGTGTCTGGGGGGATCAAGCTATTTAAATTTTACTCCATCATTGCACAATAGATAATTTTACTCTTATGAAAAGAATATTTATGCTAATAAAAAATCAGTTTGCTTTTAGAAAGGTCATTAGAGTTATTTAACACTTTTCACACACACAGTTCATGATTAGGAGGAAAAAGCCCAATCAAAATGAAACATTTCTTCAAGATCCTCCCACTCTAAATGGCACTTACATGTACGGGAAGATATTTTTGTTTTAATTCAACTAAGAAAATTCATAGAAATTACATACTTATTAAATTCATATCTTTTCAAGAGATGATTGATACAAACCATTTGAAAATGTGTTTACAACAATACTTATTCTGAAAAGCATTCTATCAACTACATTACTATTCTTTAATAATGAGATGAGTATCACTTTATGCTGTTAGGTATACATACATATAATATATGTATAAATATATAATAAATACAACTGACTTTGGTGTAATTTTTTTTTTTACACATATGGTTTATATTGTGTTATAAATATGAGAATAAGATAAATTATCACTCACAGTAAATTTGGGTCCAAATGCTCAAATTGGATTCCCATAATTATAAATTATGTTCCTTACCCTATTTCTATGTACGATATTCAAAGCCCTATAAAAATCAAAAATATATCAAAATGTATGCTTACTTATCTATAGCTATTTATATATGTGCTTCAATACACAGAAAGTCTTCACCTTTCAATGCATTTAAAGAGAGCAAAAATTCATGTCTAGAGACATACAGAGTCAGTTGATGAATCGTGGGAAAAGACATGCATTACCTAATAAGATTGAAATTTTCCTGATTTTCTTATATCCTTTCCAAATATCTGCATATCATGAAAAAATTAACGTATTTCGTCCGTTTGAAGAAAAATGACAGATTTGAGATATTGTGAGTCTCCCTAATTAACAACAGTTTCAATAATAAAGAGTAAAAAATAACACAAGACAAGAAACAGATATCACAAAAAATCAACATTGTAAAATCACAGCTGAAAAGGGTTTTCTCTAACAAAACAGCAGAGTGTCAAAATAACATTTCATTAAAAAAAGCTATTATGTTTGTTGTTGATTACAAGACAATGTCCACTATAATGTTATACTCTCATATGAACAGCACTTTCTTATTATTTTCAAAATGACATAAAATATATATCCACATTAATCAACTTTTTCACAACTATGAATCTTCAAATAATCACTCACAAAAAGGTTTCAAGATTGCATATTTAGCATCTTGAAGATGGATAAATAATTACACTTCATTCTGCCTATATATTTTAAACAATGTGAAAAAAAGTTTTTGAGGCGGAATACTTGATATCACTGACATTAACCACAAAGCATCATTCATATTCACTTCATTGCAACAATCTCCCATTCACATATTATGCACTGGTATATTGGCCCACTAAAAATTGTAATAAAACACTATATAGTTAATGAACAAGAAAATGCCTCTTTGAACGTCCGCTAACCTGTTGAACAGTGAGCTGCCCGAGCGCCACCTGGTGTCAGTCTGCCATTGCATGGCATGCAGGTCCGGCCTGCGGCAGTCATTTTCTCTTTGCGGCACAAAACGGACTGGCATCTGATCTTGCCGCATCATCGTCGTCTACATAATTTCTCCATAACTCCATCCTACACTGATATGAACTAATTAGGTTTAATTTTTTCAATTATCCACACAACGCTTGCTCTCCTGGTCACACAACCTCCGAGATTTCATCCTCACCGTGAAAGAAGAAACCGCACTGTTCTATAAGCGTCTGTACTATAATCGCCGGGAGGCGTGTCATCTGTGTCATGTCTGTGTAGGTTTTACCGGTAAAGTCTATCCTCAGGAGAGTTGGCCACAAACAAATGGCCAAGTTTGAACTGTTCATGTTATGTGTCGCCTTGTGTTGACTCACTCTGTGACAAAGAAAAATAAACATATACTTATCAATATTGTTTTTTTAGTTCATATTGGTAAATATCCACATATATTATGTGTTGCCTTTGAAAGATAAAAATCATTACATCTGAGCTAAAATTTAATAAGATCATAATTTACACAAAATAAAGACATGTTCATTATATTTATTTAACAATATACAGTGTTGTTTAATGTTTGCTATAGAAAATGATCTGAGAAACTTTAAATTGTGCTTAATTTTCAAATGTCATCATATTGTCAATCTAATTATTCAAAATTTACCTTTTCAGATGAGTAATGAAATACTTTAGCACTTCATAGTTTGTGGGGTAGACCTTCTTGAGGACTCCTCTTAAAGCTAATAACTTTGAACTCTTGTCTGGCATACCTGAAGAATAAGAAAAAAAATATGACATGTGTACAGCTCTAATCTGGCTTCTTGTTTGTGTCAAAATATAAAGTACATCTTGAAAATGTGTGGTGATGTAAACAACTCTGTGATACCACTGTAAACCCTGAAATCTGTGTCTCTTTGATGTATCTTTATAAATATAAACCCATTATGTATACAGTGTAAATGATCAGTCATAGAAATGTTTTGTAAATGGTCATTTCTTATTTTGAAAAAACACTGGAATGCGATGGGCCATCTACAGGATATACTGTAAGGATTATGAATATTGAATTATAATAGTAAAAAAAATTCCTACATTTTGAAACCCATTATATATATAAAGAATGACTCAATAAGGCATTAGTAAAATGTTAAAGCATGCAAAATTATCTTTAAAGAACTACAAATATCTGAATTTTGGTATATCACTTTTACCATACTAGAAATATGTCATACATTTGACAGTAACATCCTCTTTCCTGCTCTAATAAACCTAAAGAGCACCATTGTTTGGTTTTTCAAAAATATCCAAGAAACAAATGAGAAAGAATTCCATGACCATTCTTAAATTTGATGTTAGTTGCTTGACAGAAAATGCTAAAGATTAATAGAATGAAAAATGAGTTCTACAAATAACACTCCACCATTGAAGGTCAAGGTTACACCACAGAAGTATGAGATTACCCCATGGAAGGCAAAGAATATATGCCTAATAATGCTCACTGGTAAGTGATACAGGCTAACTTAAATGTAACATTGATATCTAGGAAGTGACAACTCTGCAAAAACATTAATTTATTTCATAATATACTAAATTTGTTTTGTTTTGAAAGAAAAATTCAAATATTGCTGAAATGAGTTTATAGTCATATTTACAAGAGAAGACAAAGGGTAGAGAGTTAGAGAAGACACCTACCTAAACTGGCAGGTAACTGACAAAGTGGAAAAACACATCCTTTTTGAAAAAATATACAGACATGTCATAGTCTCATGCACAGTAATTAATTTCCATTCAGTGGTACTAAGCTAGTAGGTAAATGTATGTCTTATGTAGTTGATATACAGATAAATATATATAGTTGTATATGTAATGATGCAGTTCAATGTAATATATTTTCAGTGGCATGGGGAAATGACAGAATTATTATGACAGAGATGTTCTTGGAAAATTTGTTAATAGTGGTACGTCAGTGCTTAGAAAAATAATGAAGCAATAAAGCACACAGGCAGGCACGCCAGATGTGACCTCTAACATAACCTCAAGCTGAATTGTGATTGGTTGATATTTTTACCTTCAGACTCATCATCCTGCTCAGTAATCTTTGCTGTAAATTGTACACAACAATTAGAACAACACTCTAATCAGCTACCGGATGATGCATTAAACAATAATCACTCCGATAATTCAATATTTTTACCATCAGAATTTCATTACAGTACAATCATTTATGATTTTAACCAAAAATAAAGAAATGGTTGAAATGCAAAAATAAAAAGTATGACCTTGGATTTCTAAAGAAATATAGAGGACAAATTAATTACATAAAAAATCATTTCATATCCAAAACTGGAAAGTTCAATTTTTTTAAAATCAATTTTTTGCTTTAAATACAACCATGCACCAAAAAAATTCACACATCAAAACTTTTGACACACATTCTTGAGGATCAATTCTCAAAGAAAGCATTCATCACTTAAAACACATAGTATTCTCAAAAATTTCTTAACTCTGTGAAAATATCTGATACCTTAGGATGTAGCCAATGACAACACTTATCATATCTAAAAACCACAATCAATGGAAACACTAGCACAAACCTGCTGCTTCCAACAGCTCATCGTGTAGACTAGGGGGGATTAGGGGTTCCGTGTCATTTATGAAGTTCTTCAGGACCGTCGCCACGGCATTCACCTGTATGTCCAGGCTATGGATATCTATTGAAGGGTCTGAAAAATCACAGGACCAAACCTCAGATTATAGGACTTAAAATGAAGCAGTTTATTAGTATTATACTTGAAATTCTCAAACTTAACTTTCTTACAAATTTGCATAGAATTCTTTAATTACCCTCTTGCAGTTTACTTTGCAGTAGTTCCACCTGCAGCTTGTTACCAGGGATACGATAAATACCCTCTGTGTTCATACCTGTATAAATGTTGACATCTCTTAAGTAATTTTTTTCACCATGTTCACAATTATATATTTCGGACAAATTCATTTTTATTTGAATTCTTGACACAATTTCCACATGAAAATGCTGCCGTAAAAGTTTAAACATTCTTTTTTCTTTTTTTTTTCAAAATAGCCAAACATTATTCTCCTAATACTACTGAACACTGATAAGATTCAAAAGTACTCTATAAAAGTAATCTATTTCTTCAATCATAATTCAATTATCTGCAGATAAAGATGGCTATTCTGAGCCATTTAAAAAAAACTGTTTTCTACATAAATGCTGATCTGACCTTCATTGTCTATGAATTCCACACAGGTCTCTACAAATTGTGGTAGGGAGGGGTTATTGCTGGACATGGGGAACTCGCTCAGTTTACAGCCACTCTCAGACGTCCCCGGGCGGCCATCCTTCTTCTTCTTCTTCTGAGCTTTCTGTTGTTCTTTTTGTTTTCTCTCCTGAAAATACCCAAACAAGTTTTATTGATATGAATTTATTGCAACATTTAGATGCTAGTAAGCTTTCTGATAATTGATAATATTTAAAGCACAATTGTATCTTTAATAATTATATAACATCGAAATGTTTATTTCCTAACATCACACTTCCCATTCATTTAAAACTATAGAAGTATTGACAGCAATGAGCTCTAAAAATGCCCCTCCCCCCTTCCAATGAGGATGTTTTGCTATGGGAGAGCTAAAATATAAATGAGACCAATCACATATAAGAATTTTTAAATGTTACATTACAATGATCCCTTAGTGTCATACCTCATTATTGTCTAATTGTGCTGTACTTTTCAGAACAGTGGAATATGGCATCACATGAACTGAGGCTGTACAACCCATTACTTCCTTATATCTCAACAGTATTCACTGCATATCAGTCAGATTTGAATTCCCCTGCATGGGTAATGGGTATTTTTTGATAACTTCCATAACATAAAACTAATTAAACTTGGTTACTTGGCACATGTCTTTTTTTATGCTAAAGGCACCTGGTAATGCCATTTAAATCCACGGCCATGAAACAATAGAAAGGGGTGATTCGCACTACCCCTGTATTCTGACAGTCAACCAAAGTAACAAAATTGTTATCCTATTTAATAGCACCTCCATATTCAACTCTTTATATCAATTGGCATATAGTTAATTTCAATAGAACTTTCACTACACAATGCAAACCCAAAGTGTACAAATAACATTTTATCTAACTTGCTATACAACTGGAGATTTAAATCCTTAAAATCCCCTACACATCAATATTTCTGTATATCCATTCTAACAGAACCAAGACTAAGGATATGTGTATTGATCACGGGGCCTTTAAAAATCTACCTGCATAACCTGATAGGGTTTACAATAGCAAGACACAAAACACCTAAAGAACAAAGAGCCCAAGAACTATAGATTGTCTTAATTAATTATTCATACATTTAATAATAAGAAATAGCAAATCATGGTATGCTGGGATTGCAGAAATAGAAATAAACATCAAAATTAATCAGCAAATGGATCCATATGTAAATTTTAAAGGTGTTTATTGGGCTGATGAAATTTAATGCCCTTTTTATGGTGCTTGATGAACTTGGTAAGACCCTCATAAGTAAATAAAATATTTCAGAGGGTGCTTGACTCCTTATAAGATTTATTGGGTGAAATATGCAAGTAACACAGATTATCGTATTGACAAACCATGTACCACTGCTGCAGTGAAAATTAACTGGCCGGTGTAGCAATCAATATTTCTGTGTTATTAGCACTTGAAATTAACACCGATCTTATTAGCCTAACAAACCTTACTAATTTCACCTGATAAAATAGAGATCAATCCTAAGCCCGTAAAAACAAACTTGATGTTTTTTCTTTTTTAAATAAGCTTGTCCTAGTCCAACAGATTCATGTATACATGGGTCTGGACTAATGATGGATGGGACTTAGGATGTGGTTGTCCACAAGACAAAATCATTCTAGGTGCTCTTTTGCAAAAAAAAACAAAAAAACAAACAAACAAAAAAAAACCACAGAGACTGTGTATAGTGGACAAGGACTGTGAAATACATATCTTTGTTGTTTCTGTGATCAGTACTAGACAAGAATTGTGCTACTCAACCATCAGTGCATGTATTTGTTTGTTCCTACAGATAAAACATATCTACTTTTTTCTAAAAATACTCATAAAAATTAAATATTTTGGGTTGGTTCCTTTCTGTAGTAGAACTATGAATGGTACATGAATTTCCTATTGCTTTCATTATCAAAAATAATCATAGCGCTACATATTCCAGCAGTCCCTTTCTAGTATATCACAGTGGGCCTACTTTTGACCTATGTCTATATTTAGGATTGTGCAATTTGGCCACAATAAAAAATAGTTGGTTTGGTGTTGTCATTTTAGTCTTTTTTATGTCTGGATCGGTAGGTAAGGAATTTTTTTTTTCAATTTCAGAAATGGCACGTTAGTACCAGTGTCTGGCATCATGTGTTTCCGATAGTCTAACACCTCACATGTAATCTGGTTAAATATGAAGTTATGATCCATATCAGTTGAAAAAATTCTTTGGACCGCACCAATTTATGCGAGTCAGCCGCTGAGCCAGCTAATTTTATATTTGGCCTCACACCTACCTCCTCTTTCTGCCTCCGCCTCTCGTCATCTTTGATCCTCTTTTCCTCCTTCCTCCGATTCTTGTCAGCTTTCAGGGTCCTAAACTTGGTCATCCAACTTCCACTGTCATTCAGGTCAAATTCCTCAAAACTTGAAAACCCGCCCTGTTTGCAAGGAAAACCACTCATTAGAACACTCCAATATACCTTTTTAATTTTTATGCCCCCGGATCAAAAGATCCCGGGGTTAATATTATTTTTGTCCTATCTGTCTGTTTGTCTGTCTATTGTCAAATTTAACCTAGCCTATAACTATTGTACTGTCAAGGGTAAGTGTATACCACTTCAGTCTACGTCCCACTCCAGAATTGTGCTACCACATTGTGTTTCACAAACACATCTTTTCCTTTTTAAATTCATTTGCCAAGATTCCAATTTGACTATTCAGCGACATCTTTAACACTTACCCGAGGCATCGTATGCGAGTACTCTTTGTTGGGCGTATCCAGGTCAGAATCTCTGAAGTTGCCTATAATACAGAGGATAATTTGTAGCATACCAAAGCCAAGTCTAATTTTCAAAATGTTCAAACAAGAGGGCTTTGACAACACAAAAGAAAATTAAGGGGTAAAAGTTGAAAAATACAGGGATTCTACACATATTACTTGATATTTATAATGGAGAGTAAATATGCATATAAATACAAGAAAAGATAAATGTAAAGCTATCTTATTAACCTGAGTATAACTTTATGAACCATACAGATTACTGATTTGCTTTTTCAGAGGGCTAATCAGATTGTCAGAGGGCTTGTGTAACATTGTCAGGATCATATTTTTTTAAAATATGCAATGTCTTTAAATCATTGCATTTTTAATACCAACACCATTTTAATATAATTTAGAATGATTTATATATAAATCATTGTTTTACTTCATTCAATATTTTTCAAAATATTATTATTTTCCTTTTAATGATTTCAGAAATATGTCTCTAGACAACCAAATAATAAATGCCACGTCTCTTTTTTTTTTAGTTCTAGCTTTATAAATACATAATTTATGACCACATACAGTGGTGGAGTGTGAATACTGAATTTAAGGCAATCAGAAAAGAGCTGAAGCTCAAAGCAGAACATTGAAAAGCAAACGCACATAAAAAAGCAAATCAGCTAGTAAAATAGGGAATCTATTGACTTAGCAGTTATGATATACAGCAGTAAAGGTTGATCATAAGCGGTGTTGTTAGGCAGTGAAGTTGTCATCTGAATGAAAATTGTGCAAGGTTGTTGTGCTACACATAAAAAAAAAATAGCTACAAGTTTGCTTCAGTTTCCATTTAACAACGACATATTGTTTCTTGATGTTTATATTCTATAGTTACACATAAAACAGTGTTACAACACTGATGATAAAACTATACTGAGAATTTATCCTAAGAACAAATATCAAAGTCTATGACCAAATTCTGACCCCACCTCTACCATGCCTTAAAGCTAACACCCCTCCCTAGTTCAAACAACATCAAAAGTGATGGGGAGGTACCTGGTGAACCTAGAGACGACTGGGGACTCAGAATATAATTGTCAGTCACCCCCTGCCACTTCCATTGTTTAAACATGCATTTCGTCATTGGAGTTTTATTCATCTCGTCCCCCGTTTCTTCACTCTCTGTGGGTGAATCACTTCGTTCTATTTGGTGAGAAAAGGACTCAGTAATTCATGTACACTTCAATTCATTTGTAGGCATATTCTCAAATAGAGAGTCTCCAGATCCATTTATATCTGAACATGTAATGAATGGTACCTGTAAGCTGTACATCAAAATCAAGATTTTACTAACATCGGAAGACTACAAGACCTATAAGATCACTTAGACATGTCAAAGTCCCAATATGAATGTTTTGTAAATTCATGAGAGTTGATATTAGTTTTTAGTTTGTATAATATACGTAGATATATAAAGAATAGAAACACCTCATCCCAAAGCTGTCACTGGATGACTAGATCTTACGGAAGACAAAGTTACTGAAATCTAGTATGATTAAGCTAAACAGATCATCTTCAGTTAGCATTGATGTAACATAGGATAATTATACAGATATTTGAAGGGTGATAATGCGTTACATACTCCAAACATCCTTTTTAAAGGCAAACAACTTCAAGCACAGCATAAGTTAATAAGCATTGATAACAGGACAGTGTTGAAAGTAACGTTATCTAACCTCGGTTGTCTCTGCGTCGATTTCCTTGCGGACGCTCGTCAGTATACACAGGTATGGTGTACACCTGTCCATCCTGGGATTTCTGTTTGGTTTTCTTTTTGTGTGGAGTGGGTTTGCGATTGACTCGGCTATAAATAGAATCCTTGTCTTTCTTGTCACGCTCCAGTGAACTGGACTCTTCAGAATCATCAGAATCTTGGGCTTTTTCTGAAAAATTTTGTACTCTCCCAATTGTACATCAAAATGATTTAGCATCTCATCACAATTAACAATGATTCTTAAGATTTTGGTAATCTAATACACATCTTCAGTTCTTAAGAACTGATATATATTAAAATTTGTTTAACATTTATGGAAAATCATTTATAAAAATCTTACTTTTTTTCCGTTCCTGTGACATAATACGCTGGTGTCTACCAGGTTCCAATGCCCCATACACTGCAGCATATTCTCCATCTTCTGCTCCATGAGAACGATAATCCTTACAGAATAACAATTAGTATCATATAGAATTGTGACCATTGACAACAAAGCTCTAAATACTATAGAATAACAAACTAGAGGTACTGTAAGATACATTAACTGACAAAGTTTGTAGATTCTAGCCAATTATAGGACCTGAGATATTTAATACAGCCATAAAATTTCAAAAGTAGATCACTGTGACTTATTTTTAATTGAAATTATCTGAGGACCCAAGATGCATCAATTGGCACAGTTGGATTTTTTCTAAACTTTTAAGTACCTGAGATATTTAAATATAGCCATAAAAAGTTCAAAAGTAGGTTACCATGACCTACTTTTTGGTTGACATTCTCCGGGGAATCGAGATGCATCAATTAACAAAGTTTGATGTTTCTAATCCAATATGTACCGAAGTTGAGATATTTAAATATAGCCAAAAAATTTCAAAAGTAGGTCACTATGACCTACTTATTCTCCCTTGTTGCGGCTAGTTTTATGAAGATTTTAACCATAGGTTTGAATAATATTCACAAATGAGCCTCTGGCTCAGAAGAGCTAAAAATACACGTGGACACTTTTAACCTTGTAATGTTCCATACTGTTACAAGCCTTTAGAACATAGATGTCAAATCCTTTAATTTAAACACACTTAAAATAAGTTCAGAACAAAATATTAAATCCCTACCTTTGGGTCTTGGTAGTCTTCTGCCAGAGTGATATCCTGTTCAGGTTGAGCAATTGGCGCCCCCTGGCCCACAAAGTTTTTCTTTGGTGAGGCCTAATGAAAAGATCATCACGTAATACATGTCAAAGGCTAAATACAGTACATATAAGCATTAGGCAAGTGCAACAATTTTTATATGACTGCATGGAGGTACCAAATCCTGTGCACATGCCTCTCACATTAATGTAGAACCTACATCCTATGATGTCAGTCAAGTGAATGAATCTAAGACTGTCTCAGGTAATGAAAATATATATACACAACTATGATAATATAAATGGCATGCAACCATTTTCAAGGAATGCAAAGTAGCTAAAAAAAAAATCTTCAGTTGATTTCTAAATAGTCAAACATCTTGATAATATGCTTTCAATCAAAGATAAAGAATTTAATTTTGAACAATATTTTCAATTATTATGCTTCCTGTCAGTTTGTCTCTATATAACCCATATCCTACTATTCTCGCATAGTGGTCTAAGGATTTATATAGCGTAAGCATACTATGCCGAAATAGTGCACAGCCTTATTTTCTGAATAAAATTCTTCTATGCACACACCGGGAATCGAACTCACGACCTTGAGGTTGCCAGTCCGATGCCTTATCGATTACGCCACAGAGACGATCACTGATTGGAGAATTTTATTAAATATATAAACTTTATTTATACAATTGACACAAGAAGGAGAAAATAGACAAATATTAGTTGAAAACAATTATATTTATTCTAAGGAATCTTAGATAAATGTGTACAACAAAGTTTCAAACTAATTATATACAGATCGTTAGATGAATTGATATCATGTGGTCATTAAAACGCTTTTTTATATAGCGCTTGATTGAAGGATGTAAAAGAAAATTATCAATGAGAATCCACATCTGTAAACAAATCAGTCTTACTAACAAAACAGAAAATAAAGATGAGTATCTTTGGGACAGAAAATCCTGACTTATTTAGAGAAAATACTAGTAACCAAAATAACTAAGCATGCAACTAATTTTAGCATGAAGATTTTGAATGAGTTTTTGCAAGTGCGATGTGTTACCACCATTATTTTCAGGAAAAAATCAAATGGATTGCCGCATAAATAATAACAACAGTCAGCATAATAATAACAATAGTGTTGCATTATGCATGTACTATGCCTAAATAGTAGGCAGGGTTTGACACATAGTGCACTCGCCTCCGGCTCGTCAACCTTTTTAAAAACCCTGCATAATATTTAGGAATATTACATGCATAATGCAACACTATTATATAAATATTGCCCAGTTAATTTAAGTCTAAAAAACAAAGATTTTTCAAGAAGTATTTTTGTGATATTCTATTAGTCTCTATATGAGTATGTGCCATTAAAAATGGCTGAAAATTACAGTCACAGTGTATAATTATCATTCCAAGTTATACCTGCTGCATTACATTTAATAACAAGAAAACAGATCAAATATTTTAATTGATAAATAAGCAAATGTCGATTACTCAATTAAAAAAAAATTGAAAATCCTGTGATAAAGACTTTTCGGACAAAGGTTCTACCTTAAATTTGGAATCATCTAAGATAGTTGAAGCTCTCTGGTAAATTTCATTTTCCACAAAAATTGTGTCAGGTCCATGATTTTGTGACTCTGTAGATCCATGAGTTGAATGATCAGTCCAAGAATCTACCAAAAAATACCAATAAAAATGAATTAACCATATTAACAAACAAATTTACAGCAGATTTCTACATTACTTTTCTAATCATTTTCTACTAAAAGGAAAAAAGATTACTTTAAGTCTAATAGATGCAAAAAGAAATAAAATTCTGTTATTTCAAAGTCTATGCATCCTTAACAAAAAAGAGGCCCTAGGGCCTTATAAGTCACCTGAGTATTATGTAAAAACTTTCCAACAACTGAATTTGGTTTGTATTTTAAACAATGGGTCATGAAATTTACAATTTTGAAAAAGGCATCATTGCTCATCATAACTATACACTTAGCATGCTTAGTTTGATTACTTATTACTCAGAGCAGAGGAACAAAGAAAAATACATTTCCACAACATGTTTTTAATCAGTACTGCCCCACCCCACAGGAACCACTGACCCTGGGGCCATGCATTTCACAATATTGGAAAAGGAACCTTTGCTCATCATAAATATTTAAGTTTGATAAATACCAAAGAGCAGATTTCAAAGTATTAATTTCTTTTCAGTAAACAGAGCCACCCCAGGTACTACTGATCCATGGGTACCCATGGGTATTGAAATTCCCAATTCTGAAAGAAACACCCCTTGCTCATCATACTATGTACCGGAAGCAAAGGGGATTTGTAATAAAATAATAATGCATTACTCATTAGAGCCACTCACTAATACCAGACTCCTGATTCAGAGGCCATGACATTCACTATTTTGGAAGAGGCACCCTTCCTCATCATAACTATGTACACAGTTTATCTGCTTAATAACCAGGAGCAGAGAAGAAGATTTTCTCAAATTTTATCCCTCAAGGGCCATGAATTTCAAAATTTTATCCCCCAAGGGCCATGAATTTCAAAACTTTATCCCCCTTCACCAATAGATGCTATATGCCAAAATTGGTTGAAATTGGTTGAAATTGGTTCAGTGGTTTCAGAGAAGAAGGTGTAATATGAACGCATAAAGGACGACACATGCTGACGGACGAAAACAGATAGCAATAGGTCACAAGAGTAATATCAGGTGACCTGAAAATGGATGATCAATTATGATAAGCATTTTTTTTAAAATTCCATATTTCAAAGGAAAGCATGTTATTATTCAATTAGAAGAAAATGCTGGCATTAAATTTAAGAACAGACAGAAATTTTAGACTTTAACTAATGTTTAATCAAAAGTAAGGAAATAATTATTTAGGAAATACATAAATGACTGATTTGGACACTAAGATATAGAATAACAACACAAATACAATATCTGTGACACTTTATGTTTTGTTGTTAGGAAAATATATTAGATATATTGATACTAAATCTTAGTGAATTTATTCTATGCGTACATTATCTCAACCTGTGAGCAATGTTTAGAAAGAACAGATCATATTTTGTACCGAGTATCTAATTAAAAAAAAAACAAAACTGTGAATACCTTCTGCATGATGAATTGTGCATAAAAATACACCGGTACATGTAAACTTTGGTATCTCTACATTGCATATGTTGACAACCTCACTAGATATTCAACATGTTCAACATCAGTCTGCGGTCCCGTCAGTATTCACTTTTAATAATTTCCAAAAACTCTACATTGACCTAATAATGTCGACTATCCAGCTTTTCTCAACATATATTCATAGTCCCGAGAGCAAAATTTACCTTTGATTTGTCAACATTGGTAAAAATTTTGAAATGCATTGCACCATGTGCACAGGAAACAATTCAAACAACGACACAAATAACCGAATCAGCTGTGATTTGTGTGTATGTAACATCACTACAATAGTTCAAATACCCAAATCTTTAAAAAAAAAATCATTTCAAGTTAAAATTAAAAAAACTAGAAAACTGACCAGTCAGCAAGGGCCCCGCCATGGGGTAGAATTAAAAGGGTGCAGCTTACGGAATGACTCAAAATATACGAAAAATAAGCAACAGCAACTGTATTCTTAAAATTTCAAGATAATTCCTGAACATTCAAAAACCTGAAAATAATATCCTTGTACTTACATTAGGCAGTAAAGAATGACTTAACATTGAATGTATATTTAAACAATTATGAAGCTTGTGTTATATAAAATCCAGCCTTCAATGAATGCAAATATCATGAAGGCTTGACCTTAACTTCAAACAAACAGCAGTTGCAGACAAAGGTTTTCATTAATCTTAAAGACAGATAAAGAAAAGCCTACTAAATTTTCTGCAGCAGGCTAGATAATTAATCCCAAGGGATTAATTGTATCTCTCTCATCATTTTCTTTTAAAGTTACAATAAGAACTTTTTCAGTATTAATGATAGAATGGGGTTTTTATACAACTACCTTAAAAATTAATAATATTCTTGAATTAACATAAGTAACAAAAGTAAATCAAAAAATCTTCTTTAATCTATTTCTTGATTTTAGAATTCAATGAAATCATAACTATTAAACAAAAATAAATTATGAAAATTTATATTCAAATCCACATTTCAGAGTGTTCATCACATTCCAAATTGACTAAACTTCAAAACAAACTTCATTTGCAGACAGAGGTGGTAATTCATCTCAATGTGACAGATAAAGATAATGCTCTGGATTTTCTTCAGGAGGAAAGCTAATTAATCCCAAGGGACTCATATAGCAGCATTCAGTTTACAATGGGAACATCTTCAGCAGTTATCTCTCTTTGCCAATGCATTCTTTTATAAAGTTAAGGAATGTACCCCACCACCCCAGCTCCAAACCAGGGGACATAGAGAACCAAACTTAGCATCAAAATATGTATTTCTGCCTACTGAACTACCATACCAAATTTGAACTTAATTGGGCAACCATAAAAAAAGTTGCCCATTCATTCTTATGCATAGTTAAGGAATCTACCCCACCACCCCAGCTCCAAACCAGAAGACATAGAGAGCCAAACTTAGCATCAAAATATGTATTTTTGCCTACTGAACTACCATACCAAATTTGAACTTGATTGGGCAACCATAAAAAAAGTTATTAGAAAAAAACAGAAAATTTGTGGACGGAAGAGTGACAGACGGACAGACAGACGGACAGACAGACAGACAGACAGACGGACAGACAGAGTGATTACTATAGGGCACCCGCAAATCCTTGCGGGGCCCTAAATATGCATTTAGTTTTTTCTGTATCTTGGATGTCAACCTTATAAGGTTCAATATTTATTGAGCGCATAACGTATCCTGTCCTGACAAAAAAGTTACTCTCAGAATGCTGGATGTAAAACTTTGAATTTAGCCCCACCAATGTGGAGATAACAAGTTTACCTGTATATTGAAAGTAACATGTAAACATAATTTGAAAATATTAATAAATTAAGTACTTCTATATGTTTTTAAGTGATTCCTTTGGCAAACATACTAACATTTTCAGACATTAAGCCATTGTCACCTGTGTCATACAAAACATAAATATCTGTTTTCCATTTACATATAGTGATTACAGCATTCTCAAACAATATCATATTAAACACTACATATGAAAGTACATCTAGACTTTGATACCTCACCAGCAAGATGATCAGAAAATGTCCAGACATGAGCTGAAAACTGATTCTCATCCGAGTTCTATAATCCTACATCAACAAATTACTGTATACGGGGAAATTTTCGCCCCCGTTTTATTTTCGCCCCTTTCGCCCTCTTCCTCATTGGGCGAATTTAAAACGGTGCGAATTCAAATTACACAGTATCATTTCTTAAACAAAACTATGACTGGGCGAATTTAAAACGGGGCAAAATTGTTCGCAAGGGCAAAAGGGCGAAAGTAACACGGGGCGAAAATAACCCTGTATACAGTATTTTCCCTTTTCATGTAAATTCCTATGTAAAACTTTCTTGACAAGCTTTTTAAGGATTTTTCTTCTACTAATCCTTTGCAAAACTTAAATCACTTATTTTGGCCCCACCCAACCCAAAGGGGCCATGATTTAAACAAAATCGAACCAATGCTTTCATATAAATATAACTGATCGTGATGGATTTACTGTTCTTGACTTCAAAGTTTTTTTTACACATTTCTTCAATATATTCAAATGTAAAACTTTGATCTCAACCATTTTGGCTCAACCCTACCCCAAAAGGCCATTTGAACAATCATGGGTAACAATCTACTCTAGATTTACATTCATAAATATACACTTACAATGTTGAAATACCAAAGTTCACCTACTGCAAGGTAAAACTCATGCATAAAACATGCTAAAATAAAAGAACATTCCACAATGTAACTTGTCTAACCTGGGTGTCATGCAGTCTAAGGCTCTACAGGAAACTTTTATATTATTATACATATTTTTGGTACGTCAGATGCTAACTAAACCAACTGATTAAATTCTTTTTATTAAGAAAGCCTGGCCTGTATGATTTAAACAAGTTACACTGCATTAAATATATCAAAACAATGACCAGATTGAAATCTGTGTTTTCTGCAAGGGCCTGCTCTGCGGTTAAACATTTTAGCATGCAATTTCTACGAAGCTACATGTATTATCATTATTGTGTTTGTCAGGTGTCACATTTAGTTTGCCAAAATAAAAAATAAGCTGAAAAGTAAAAAATAGCTCCCCAATTCACTCTCAGAGAAACACATGGAGGACTTTTCTAGACAACTGTCTTTTAGGGATGACCCAAACTATGATTTTTTGTTTGTTTTTTTCACTTCTCTCGATATAGAAAATTTACTTTTCAGTTTATACACAATAAGTAACATGGAATGATATTAAATCTAAAAAACGCTATCCATTCAGGAACTACGTAACAATTTTAAAATCATTCCCAAACCAATGGTAAGTGTGCTACAATGAGAGATGAATGTGGAGAAAGCCCAGGCCCAAGTTTGTTACAACAACCACCATGAATACAAAAGCAGTTATCACCATTGTCCCGGGCGGGATGATGCACGTCGGTCGGGAAAGTGGACGCTTTCTTCTGTCTCACGGGCTCATTGAGTGCCCAGGCTTTTAGGAATAAGAAAAGATTCAGATACCATCAGAGATAGCTCACCAAACAGAGAAAAAACAGAAAGGTTATTCATATGTTGTTTTCCCCTAATTTAAATGAACATGCAATTAATCAAGACATCGGAATAATTTTTCTTTTAACTGATTGTAAATGTGGCACATCCTGTAGTTTTTGCATTCATTACAGTTTTTATTAGAGAGCATGAATCTCAATTCAGGTTATGAATATTCATAACGGAATACTGATTACAGCTGAATTATACAAAATTGTATTATATATAAGAAAATCTATGAAGACATCAAATATATTATATAAGAGAAGTATTACAAAACAAAACTAAATCCCAGAAACAAACAATTATCTACAGACACTAATGGTAACTAAAATTCTTACTTCTAAACACTTATAAAATTAGATCATGAGTCATTTTTAATGAAATAAAAACATAAGCATCTTTTTTTGCAAGCAGATAAAAAAAAATCATACTTGAGATATTTGAAGGGGAAAAAATTAAAGGACAGGAAAACAAAAGAAAATAATTTTGAGGAAAAAAAATCCATATTATTCCAATTGTTCCTTGGAATATTCAAAGCACCCGAACACAAGAACAAAATCACAAAGCTGACGACAATATTGAATCACCTGGCTCTTTATCTTTCACGGCTAGTTTCATACTACAAGATTTCCTAAATTGAAACGGGCTCTGAGTGGTCTCAGAGTCTGGGTGCTCCAGACTCTTGTAACTAATCAAGCGTAACGAATCAGTTTCAATCACAGGAAACGACCTGCGAAAGACTTCCCGATGATATCCCCCGGGAACTACAAATTACATAAAAGTAAGTTAACCTCAAATTGACATCTAACAGAGTTGCTAGACCCTACAAGACTCACATTTACACATTATTTTTCAAAAATGACTTTATGATACTTACAAATAAACCTTTCACATTATTGCCACTAATTTAAATCAGATGTCATTAAGAAGTTTAGTAACCCCTTTTTTCTCAAAAAAAAACAAAAAAACAAGTTAAAACTTTATATTTAAACTCTAATACATTTCTTGTTAATATTTCTTAAGAAAAGGAGTTTCATTATTACTTTGTGAACAGAAAATACAAGAAAAAATATTGAGTTATTTTATTTATGCCAATGTAATTTTAAACTTGTTGAAATATTTAGATTGTTGCTCTAAATAAGCAAAAGCATTAAGGAGCTGGACTGCTTTTTTAGTAATGGTCTCTATTAGTAACAAAATTATTATTGTAGATATTCATCATTCCATAATTCTGAAATTCTAAAATACAAATATATTTGACACATATTAAGTACATTTTTTTGTTAACTTATTTTCTAACTAAAAAGATAATCTTTTTAAAACATTGGAGGAAAAAAATTGCATCTACTACTTGACTTTGAATTTCAAATGTTTTAACACTTTTTAAATTGCACTGTATAGACCAATGTCCCAAATTACTCGGTGCAATGATAAGAAGAAAAATAGAAAGATATTTCACTCCAGAGCACTGCAAAATTTCAAAGTGTATAACAGAGTTTTTCCCCTTTGTCATTTACCTGCATTTGATCCGCGGTTTTTCCTCAGCATGCTGGGTTTGACCAGCTGCTCGCGGCTGGGTAACTCCCCGTTGGGGGGACTTGATGACCTGATGGGAGGGGGAGAACTAGAGGAGGGCTCACTGTCTGAGTGATGGTGGGTGAAGGGTTTGTCATAGATTGGTTCCTGTGTGTACAGTGGTTCTTTTGACTCGGAGTCCTCAGTACTTTGGCTGTACAAATAAAAGCAAAATGTCATCCTATGCATTTTTTGTAAATTCAGACAAAACAGTTTCTCTGTGAATTTAGTAATCACATTACTGTAAAATTACAAATTTTCATAGGGTAAAATTTTCGTGGTTTGAGTAAAAACGCTTTGTGGATGAAGAATTGTTGAGTTGCTATGTATGTAACATTTTACAATTCATGGTTGTCATTAATTCGTGGGTCTCTTCATACCTCGAAAACAATGAAAATTAATTCCCCACGAAAATTTGTGATTTGACAGTACATGTATATAAGTATTTTTAGTACATATTATTGATATCCTGACATCCCCTCTCTGAATACTAAGCTGAGTTCATCATAAAATCAATGTAATAACTACCTGTTACTGCTACCATTGGTGGGATGGAAAGTGTCTGGTAGAGGGGCCGGGGGTCTCATGTCTAGTTTGGTGTCGTATGGAGGGCTATTAGGGTCACAATATATAGACTCCAGTTCATCACGCTTATTCCAAGCTTCCTTCATCAAGGGCAGGTAAACAGTGTCTGAAAAAAAATCGTGTTATTACCCAAAATGTATGCTTACTTATGAATGCCATTAACATAAAATATAATTCTTACTTTAATCTAAAACTTGTCCAGCTACAAACTGTTAACAATAATTATTACTATACTTAACATTCTGTTCATATTTCTACAATTTTCCTAAATGTTCTGTCCCAATGAAAATGCAAATTATTCTGTGTTGAAAATAAATACTGTTCAATATTTGTTAAGAGCTCTGTAATTCAAAAAAAAAATTGTGTTACCTCCTAGTACAGTAATACCTTTCTGCTTGAAATCAGCAGTTGTGACGATGAATTCTGCCCGAAAATCCTCTGCAATTCTCTCCCCAGCCACAATTAAATCCTTAGAGAAAGGGACACGATTCATAGGATCTTTCACAGCTACGATCATCAGTGGCATTACATTGTAAAGATTACGTAAATTTTCGGCATAAGCTCTGTCAAAAATAAAAGTAATTAGTGTTTTATGTGTCAAGTTTGTTTTCACAGGTAATTCTTTGGAATAAACAAAATTTTTCCAAATAAAGGTAAAGTCAGCATGACTGCCCATTAGCACGTCATCAGACTACAACAGCACAAGGTGACCAGTACTCACTTCATAGCAGCAAATGATGCCTGTCGGACTGGACTGTAGACTAGAATAAAACCTTGAAATTCCTCCTCCTCCCTGAACACCCTGGTGATGAAGTTATGGTACGCTCCAACACATACCTCCACTTTCTGTTTGCCAGAGTCAAGACCACTTTCTAAATTTAGTTCTAATGAAACAGAGAGATCGGTTTCTACATCTACGTAGGTGGCGTTACTATTCAGGATCGGACCTATTGGAATATCCACCCGGAAGTCTTCTCCACACATAATACACATGGCAATCCTAAAGAAATGTATAATTATACCAAAGTTAAAGGGTATTAACAATGATTTAAACCTTCTTTTTAATGGGGGTTGTGTAATCAAATGAAATGTTCTGCAATATGTTCTAGCCTTAAATCATATTTTTTAAAATCTTTCTAAAAGCCAGTTTACATTGTATAAATATTGAAAATCACTTAATTATGTCCTGAATTTCCATTAGGAATTACCTAAGTTGAGGTTCTAGCTGAAGGTTGAATCCATTTGTAGTTCGAACCAGAGCTAGTAGTGCATCTTCCACTTGAATTAGGAGCATGTCTTCTGGGGTATCCTCAGGAATGTATACAAAATCACAATTCATCCTGAAACAAAGGTAAGATATATACAAATGTCAGATATACACAAACAAGGGCAAGATCTACACATTATTCAGATCAGCTTCTTTGTAAATAAAGGAACACTGTATGCAAAAAAGACAATGAGATTTAACTTCTACTTGTATATCCGTGCTACTTCTAGTCTTCTACTGGATTTTTATGAATTTCCTCATGTTCTTTCTTGCCATCCTTTGTTTCTCTAATTCTTCATGTTTCAATATATGAAAGCATGGGTCCCATTAACTGAGAAGTTCTGTATCTCTGTATTTATTTTTGAGTGTAAGATAGATAAGGATAGGTAGATATGCCTACTAACTTTCTAGCTAGGTCCTGTCCTTTTTGTTGCAGTTTCAGGCTATCCTTCTCTGAGAGCTGAGGATCGTATCCGTGTATTATAACGATGGGAAGATTTCGCAGGCTGTCTTCTTCTGGGACATCAGCCGTCAGAACAGTCTCTAAACTTGAAGCAATGTAATTGAGCGAGGATTCTGATGTATACATACACAAACAACCTAGAAAAAAAAATGCATCAAATGAAAAGGTTTTTTTCCCCTCAAATTGAGAGTTAGACATACAGGTACTGTGCAGTAACATGTACTTTTCAACTAAAAACATTTTTTTTTAACAGACACTGAAGTTTCTGTACACAAATGACACAATTTTAAAATATTTCTGAGCCCCTCCTGGACTTACCATTTGGCTTAAATTCTGCAGTTTGAAAAGCATTCTGTTCTAAGCTCACATCATCTTCAATAGGACGATAGTCCACATTGTAGATTGTGTCATTATATTGAAACTGGTCATGTTCAAACATCTCCTAAACAAAGATTTAGAAAAAAATTGTTGTTAAAAAAAAAACAGCTCCTTTAGCCAGTAAATCAGTTATCAATTCACGCTAGATCTGTGTAAAAAGTTTAAGACTATCCACTGGGGTTAACTTAGGACACTGATTGAATACATATGTAAAATATCGTAAATCTGGAAATTTTTGCTGTAGATAAATTTTTAGCAATTTGCGAGTTCATTGCATTTGCAAAAATATTTTTCTTAAAAATAAATTACCAATAAGAAAATGTAAACAAAGCAGTGGTCATTCACAAAATTTTGAAACGTAAAAATTAATCAACAGCATTTTGACCTGAATTCGCAAAATAAAATCGACATAAAAATTTCCAGATTTACAGTATTTTGAAAGTCCTCATATATATTGTTCAGAAGTTATGGCCAAAGTAAAAGTTTGGAATTTTTGTGTAAAAGTGTGTCAAACTCCAAGGTCAAGGTCAAAAGGTCAAATTTAGTGGTACCCAAAGAAAGGTCTTGTCACAAGGAATACACATTTGACATACGAAAGTCATAGCTCCACTAAATCAGAAGTTATGAGCAAGGCGGACACATTCCCATTACGAATCGTGTTCGTCTTTACCAAATCATCTTAAAGTTATAAACCTGCTTACCCTTATCTGCTTGAATAGTTTGGTGGCCAGCCCCTCACATCCCAAGAGAACCAGATTAAGGGGGCATTCCTTTTCAGACACTGCTGATATTCTATTTGATGAACGACTGAAAAAAAGGGAAATATTTGGTTTGTGCTTACATTGACAAGTCTCTGAAAAGCAACTTCAAAATGAAATTGATTCATTGTTGTGTGATAAATCTTGCATGATTTCCTTTTTAAAAATAACTTGTAATGCAAAAGATGGTACAATTTTTGCAAAGAATTTGTCTAAAATATGTACAAAATTCCATTTTTTAAATAAAAAAAGATTTTTATTTCTTTAATAATTATTTTTTCCCAGCCGAAATTAGGTTTGTTTGTGTTTGGTTTTAGCATTGAAAAAAGTCCAGACACTTGACTGTGACTTTGACCACTTGAAAATTTGCGTATTGTCCAGCTAGGGCCTACTCACTTGACTGTCTTGGCAGCTATCTCTAATACTGATTGCACTTGAGTCTCGGCACACTGGTCCTTGTAATAACACCTGTCACTGGAGGGCATCTCCAGAAATCCCAGGTGTTTTATCAGAAGCACATCCCGTTCATCCTCCATCTTGTCCAAACGACGATACCTGCAGAGGTAGAAACCTCACAATGTCATACATATGATAGTTTAGGCTTCCCCCATACCATTTACCTTATATTGTATCAAAATATTTTAAAAAGAACCTGTAACTTTTTTAATTGAAGCTTACTATCCATTAGTACTCAACCAAACAATATAAATAGTTTAGATAATACAATATGCCTAAATGACCAAATATATGCCATTCTAGCCTTTTAATCCTTTCTATTTTTCCATGCACTCTGGGCTTGTATTGTGGTAAGAACTGTTTAATTTAATGTATATATTTCTTGCTGGTTCTCAGCTTTACCTGGGGTCCTTCTCTATATCCTCCTTGATGAGAGTGAGATCTTCTTGAGTGATTTTTTCGGAGGAGTTTGGCTGCATCCTCTGCCTAATGAATGTCTCGGTCCGTTCCCAGAGGAGTTCCTGAAAATCGTGCTTGACCTGGGCTTTTAGCTCCTCCTGATAATCATCAAACACATCCTCCCGCTCTGAGGCCGACAGCCCGATGTAGCAGTCCCTCCCAGTAAATAACATATAGATATCGTCCAGTGTAGCCCCCGGGAAAACTTGAGGAGTCTCCGACAAAAGCTTCTTGAACTGTTCCCTCAGTCTGTTGTAAACAAATTTAACAAATTATTTCTTCATCATATTAACGATCATAAATACTTTCTCAAAAAATCTGATTTGGATAGCACAGTAAAACTAAAGCTCAATATACAGTGGTAAAAAGTTCTTTCACAGTAGTTTTCCTACAAGGAATGAATTAAACTAAGCACTCTTAGAGCTTATATATCTCTTCATTAAAATTTTCACAAAGTGACTTTTCAAATCAATCACAGAACTAGTCTACTGACAAAGACTTGGTGCTGATCTTACTGAATTTTCTTGTGAGCCTCCTGCAGTTCTTTGAGATGCCTCTGGTACACGGCCTCCCCCTCAGGGGAACTCAGGACATCAAATGGCGTCCTGGTCTCATTGTAGTCGTCAATGAAGGAGGGCACCATCTTCCAGGTCTCCCCCTCCTCCGGATTACACACCTCCACAAAGTAATGCTTAAATTCCTTGTGTTCTTTGATGTACCTTTGACAAGCACTCCATGACCTACAAAATATAGCAAGTTTTACATATACATGTACTGCCTAAAACAAATGTGTAAAGCATGGTCCAGTTTGCCTTCTACCTTACTTATAATGTATACAAATTTTGATTCTTTTCCACATGGCTTTCAAGATTTGCACTACTCTTATCCATATTTTCCAGGATGCCATTAATCATTTCCTTAATAAAGATCTTTTAACAATAGTTAATATTTTTAACTGTTTCCAATCATAATTTTGCTAAATACAGAATTAACTAGCTGATGTCAAATAGGACTTTGTGGTAGAAGAAAATCATACAAATGAAATATTCGATATCCACAGATCTTCTATTGAAACAAACTGAATGAACAGGCACCATTTATGTCATCATTTTGGAAAACTTTTAGTCAGAATTATATGATCTGATCAACTTAAATGAGTACTTGGACATTTATTTATTTAAAAAATATGTTACCTGTTCCCAATAGTTTCTAAATCAGGTAAAAACCGTTGAATCAGATCTGGCAATCTTGTAGAGAATATTTTTTCTCGCTTTCTAATCTGGTCCTCCCTTAACTGTCTCGCATGTTGACGAAACAATTTCTTAGCATTATCAGTACCTAACAGTTCAACATAATGGTTAAAATCAGGTTCCCGCTCCAACTTCCTAAGGTATGTCTTAAAGATGGCCTTAGGGTCTGTTACATGAATACGTAAAAGATTTTTATAAGCATTAATTGCTACTTCTTCGATCTCCTGGCGTTGTTTAAAGGCCTCAGTGTAAGGGGTGATAATTGGTCGACGCTTGTTTTTGTCCATCATGTGAGCCAGCACTATTAAGGCCTGCTCCACATTCACATTTTTATGAGCTGAAGTCTCGACAACGGGAATGTTGTTCTTGTAGTCTTTTCTGGCTACGATTTTGGCCACTTCCGGTAAATATCGCTTGTCTGCATCATCATTCTTGGTGGTCACCAGTACTACGGGTTTTCTGGTTTTCACTGCAGCATTCAGGAGATGGATCACAAAGTCCACTTGGTGTTCTAAGTTCCTCTGAGGAACCTTGCTAACATCAAAACAGCAAATGAACCCATCAATGTTAAGTTTCCCATCAGGCATTAGTTTCTGCTCATACGCACTGTCTGTTTCCATTCCTGAAAAAAATATATGACTTTAACAGTAAGGTATTGTGGGAGATTTCAATGGCATTCAATTTTAGTTTGGAAATAACACAATATTTCTGTATGATATACAAGACCACCATACCTTTAATTTTACTCATTGACATTAAAAGGAAAATTTACTGTTGTTATAAAGCTTTTAGTCATTTTAAAAAAAGAAAGGTTGAACTTTTCCTAATGCAAATATATATCACTTATTTTAATAGATACAAAAATAGAGAGGAAATGATTTTTTAATTCTATAAAACAAAGTTTTTGAATTTGAAATGGGAAGCTTAATTGAACAATGATTGAGTTGAAGTTTACAAAGAAGAACTTCGAGATCCAAAAGGATGTTGATCATAAGCAGTGTGTAATGATATTAATTAGCCAGTCCTTAGGATTTCAAGAGTGCTCCCAACATCAGTCGTATATAGTTCCTTGTTTTATTGATATTAAAAGGTCAAGATTTATCATATAACAAAAACCGAATTAAAAAATCGGAAGATCGAGTCTAGTACTCAAACGCATGCCACATTCCATGAGATCAAAAATGGAAAGAATCCTTTTGAAAGATCTTTTCTTTTCTAAATGAAATTTGGAAGAATTTGAAAACAACAGATTTTTTTGTATTAATTAAAATGCTTGGATTCAAGAGGATACTGAAAATGAGACAATGGTGATCACAATGGAAAACACCTACCACTGAAACTCTCCACTGAAATACAATAGCTAGACATAAAACATGTAAAAAAAATACATCAAATATTAAAGATATTGTGAAACACTTATAGCTACTAAGGAATAAAAATGTAGGTCAGATCCAGCATCCGAAGCAAGTCTGGTAGTGTCCATCCCTAGATGCATCATCCATGCAAGTTTGGTTCAGGTAGGGCTTATAGTTACTTGATATGTAGGTCAGATCCAGCATCCGAAGCAAGTCTGGTAGTGTCCATCCCTAGATGCATCATCCATGCAAGTTTGGTTCAGGTAGGGCTTATAGTTACTTGAGAATAAAAATGTAGGTCAGATCCAGCATCCGAAGCAAGTCTGGTAGTGTCCATCCCTAGATGCATCAGCCATGCAAGTTTGGTTCAGGCAGGGCTTATAGTTACTTGGGAATGAAAATATAGGTCAGATTCAGCATCCGAAGCAAGTCTGGTAGTGTCCATCCCTAGATGCATCATCCATGCAAGTTTGGTTCAGGCAGGGCTTATAGTTACTTGGGAATGAAAATATAGGTCAGATTCAGCATCCGAAGCAAGTCTGGTAGTGTCCCTCCCTAGATGCATCATCCATGCAAGTTTGGTTCAGGCAGGGCTTATAGTTACTTGGGGATGAAAATATAGGTCAGATTCAGCATCCGAAGCAAGTCCGGTTGTGTCCATCCCTAGATGCATCATCCATGCAAGTTTGGTTCAGGCAGGGCTAATAGTTACTTGGGAATGAAAATATAGGTCAGATCCAGCATCCGAAGCAAGTCTGGTAGTGTCCATCCCTAGATGCATCATCCATGCAAGTTTGGTTCAGGCAGGGCTTATAGTTATTAGGGAATTAAAATATAGGTCAGATCCAGCATCCGAAGCAAGTCTGGTAGTGTCCATCCCTAGATGCATCATCCATGCAAGTTTGGTTCAGGTAGGGCTTATAGTTACTTGGGAATGAAAATGTAGGTCAGATTCAGCATCCGAAGCAAGTCTGGTAGTGTCCATCCCTAGATGCATCATCCATGCAAGTTTGGTTCAGGTAGGGCTTAAAGTTACTTGGGAATGAAAATGTAGGTCAGATTCAGCATCCGAAGCAAGTCTGGTAGTGTCCATCTCTATATGCATCATCCATGCAAGTTTGGTTTGGGTAGGGCTTATAGTTCCTTAGGAATGGACCTGCTTCAAAAACTTTAACCTGGTCACTCATCAGGAAAAAGTAGGTCAGATCCAGCATCCGAAGCAAGTCTGGTAGTGTTCATCCCTAGATGCATTGTCCATGAAAGTTTGGATTGGGTAGGGCTTATATTTCCTTGGAAATGGACCTGCTCCAAAAACTTTAACCTGGTCACTTATCTGGAAAATGTAGGTCAGATCCAGCATCCGAAGCAAGTCTGCTAGTGTTCATCTCTAGATGCATCATCCATGCAAGTTTGTATCAACATGTGAAGTTTAATAACACCAACTTGAATGGTATGTTCAAATCTGAGCTAAACACCAATTTAAGAAAAGTGAGGTCAAGGTCAAAGGAAAGGTCAGGGTCAAAAAATGTTGATGCAGTTGCATAGCTCTCATCAATATCTATCAGCATATGAAGTTTGATGAAAATATCTTGGATAGTTTCAAAGAAACTTAGCTTTGAACAGAGCTAAATGCAAAGTGTGACGGAAGACGGAAGGACAGAAGGACGGAAAGACGGAAGGACGGAAGGATGGAAGACGCCCATGACAAACACTATATGCCCCAGCCATATTCATGGCGGGGCATAAAAATGGGTAACCCCAAAGGAAATTCCATATTTTCCTATGGGAAACCCCACATTTCTGTTTTGTTGGTGCTTTTGTCAGCCTATAGCAGAATAGAATACTATTCCAATGTAGCTTAAAGCATTCTTTATTTATAAGTTTTTAATGATATAATATTAAGTAAAACAAGAAGGAAGGAATATACAAATGCCTCTTTCACAAGGAGATGTCAATAGCTAGCTGTTGTCAACACTTTCCATGTATCGTTGTTAAGTATCTTTTATACTACATCCTGAAATTTTTGCCTACTTTTTAAATTGGACATTTAAAGATAAAAGTGAACATATTTTATCAGACAGTGCTTCGTGACTAATCATTCAACTCTTGAACCCGCAGCCCATTTTTCTTAGTTTGTCCTTATATTTCATGAAATCTATGTATATTTCAATTCTGACATATAACGTGCAAGCCCCATACACAACTTTAAATGATCATTTTTATCCCCCTCCCCCTAAATGAAGTTTCAGGCATTTAGTTTTTTTCCCTGTCCATTTGTCTGTCTGTTTGTCCACAAAAACTTTTAACATTGCCCATACTTTTGACTGGGTGGGACTATATATGGTATTCATATTTCATAGCTCTATTCCTTGGGTACCACCAAATTTGACCTCTTGACCTTAACCTTGTAGTTTGACACACTTTTACACCAAAATTCCAAACTTTTACTTTGGTCATAACTTTTGAACGGTTGGTTCTAGGACTTTCATACTTCAATTACGCATTCTTTATGAGAAGACCTTTCATTGGATACCAACAACTTTGACCTTTTGTGGAGATTGACCTACTTTTAAGAAAACTTTAACTTTGGCCATAACTTTTGAACCATAAGGGCTAGGGCTTTCATATTTTACATATGTAATCCATGTGACAAGACCTTTTTATTGGATACCAACAATCTTGACATTTTCCCCTTGACCTTGTAGATTGACCAATTTTTAAAAAACTTTAACCTTGTCCATAATTTTGAATGGTTAGGGCTTACATACTTTACATATGTAATCCTTGTGACAAGACCTTTCATTGGATACCAACAACTTTGACCCTTTGACCTTGGAGTTTGACCTACATTTTAAAAACTTTAACCTTAGCAATAACTTTTGAACGGTTAGGGCTAGGGCTTACATACTTCCCATATGTAATCTTTGTGACAAGGCCTTTTTTAACACACCAACAATCCTGAACTTTGACCTTGACCCGGAGTTTGACCTATCTTTAAAAATTGTTAACCTTGGCCATAACTTTTGAACAGGTGGTGCTAGGGTTTTATATTTCACATTTGTATTTCTTGTGAGAAGGCCATACTTTGGGTATCAATATTTTGCATTTGAGAAAACTTAATCTTTGCTATGTTGCCATACGGGGGCATCAGTATTTCACAAACGCATCTTGTTTCACATTGAAACAGGTCTTGTTTAAAGAGTTATAGACTGTTTAATTTAAGACTGAAAATTCTAGGAAATCTACAAATAGTAAATGGACAAAGGACGCCCACAAAAAATATGCCTTAAAATATTCCGAGAAAATGAATACAATGTTGATATTGTTTTATCAGCATGAATTTTGGATAATGGGAAGTCTAGTATTTGCCTATGTATGCTACAATAATAGCTTGATCTATGCCTCAAGTACAGAGAAACTGCGTGTCAAACTAATCTGTGACATCATCTCACTCAGTACAGCGAGATCAATTTGGATTTACATTCTTCATTCAAAAAGTAAACATTGATTTATTTTAACAATATTTATGAGAAATTACTGAATCTAAATGTGAATGAAACAGAACATTAGTATTTATTTGCCTAGATTTATTAGTACAGTTTTAACATGACGTCATTATCAATTTCCCAAAGTTAGGCATAGACTGATGTAAGATTGTGAGTCCTTAACCTAGCTGCCTAGTTACTTGTACACATGTATTATAATTTTGAAAACAGGGAAGTTGATCATTTCAAAATTTTATTTGTACAAAGTTATTATCATAAATCAATTTTAGCATTTCCTGAATGAAGCTATACAATATGATTTAATACCAGAAATATACACAGACAAGACATATATATATGTACTAATATATTGATGCATGTACTGTCATGTGATGTATCGTCACTATCATGTAAATATGCTTTAAATTTTATATTTAAATGCTTAATAAAGAAAATATCTAAAGAAGCAGAATAACATAATTCAATCAATTTGTTAAACAAAACTTTGTCTGTTTATTTGTTTGTCTTTTTTCATTGTTTCTGTAACTTTGTCAATAACTTGGGTGGGGCAGTTTCACAGTTGTATTCCTTGTGACAAGACCTTTCTTTGGGTACCAACAATTTTGAAATCTTGACCTTGGAGTTTGTTCCACTTTTACAGTCAGGGGTGTGATGGAAATCCGTCATTTCTAAAAATGACTGATTGTCGTCTCTTTTTTAAATACGGGATTCCGTCATTTTTGTAAATATGACGAATTTTCGTCATATTTTTATTTCCGACAAAATGCCTCTATCACGGTTGTTTAACATCGAATTTTGAATTTCCCGCTTGAACAGCAGGGTTTACGCGAGTTTCCTTTCATCCGGGTCACTGACTTCTACAGACCACGTGCGTTAGAACATCAACATGAACCTAGAAGGTGAAAGTTATTGTTTAGCTGTAAAATGTAGAATTTTGGTAGATCTAATTCGCCATTTACATGGCTTTTAGTGCTCTAAAAAACGTATAGTAAAGTGTCTGGAAGAATATATACGTGTAGAGAAAAGTCTTGACAAAAAGTTAAAGCAATAAAAAAGTAGTGCGCCCCGTAAAACAAGCGAGATATTTCAGTGCGCCCAGACCCTCTATTTTGAAAAAAGACGAAATATCGTCATTTTCGTCTTCTTTGCTATTTAATGCAAATAAATTGACAAATAACTCTTTTACTCTTATTTTTGTTTGGGAAATTTGTACTGTCAACATAACCAGTATTGTGGTCAACTGTATTAGAGAAATCAAGTTTTTTTACGATGTTTTTTGTCCTTTTTACGGTTGGTGGATCTAACATTTTTCAAAGAGAGGTAACTCGGTATTCTAAAAACATTCTAAATTTTTATGACTGTTTTTCGTCATTTTCTTAAAAATGACAAGTTTTAGTCATAATAACAAATTTATTTTATGACAAAAAATCGTCATTTAAAAAATGATGGATTTCCATCACACCCCTGACTGTTTTACAAAAAAAACACCAAACTTTAACTTTAATTGGCCACAATTTTTGAATAGTTGGTGCTAGAGCTTTCATACTTCACATATGACTTCATTGTCACAAGGCCTTTCAATGGGTATAAATGACCTTGACCTTAGAGTTTGACCCACTTTCTAAAAAATTTTTTAACCTTGGTCCTAACTTTTGAACAATTAATACTAGGCCTTTCATATTTCACAGGTACTGGTATATTTCTTGTGAAAAGACCTTCTCCAACAATTTAAACATTTTGAGGTTGAAATTTGACTTGCATTTGAAAAACTTCAACCCTGGCCATATGCTGCCATACAGGGCCATCAATGTTCACAAACAAATCTTGTTTCCTTTAAAACATGATCTTTAACTTAAGGAGAAGACTGCAACAGGTGTTGTACCTTTATAGTAACCAATTTACAACTGGTGATGAATTTACAGCAATTGTGGATCTTAAATAGACAATATTGTTAATTGTTTAAGACATAAACAAATGCTTCATCTATTTCATTTTGTGACCATGTTTAAATTACTTAATCAAATCAGTAGTGTATGGTTCTTTATTGTATATCATCTTTTTTAAAGTACATGTATCTGCTGTATCGGAAATTGAGGTTGGTTTTTAGATGATTCAAGGTTAAATATTGTATCATCATTTCAAAACAGAGTATAATTACTTAAAACATTGCTGTGACGTCAAGCCTTTGTTCTTGCAGTCTAAAAATTTACCTGTAGCCGTCCGATAATAATAATTACCCGTCTGATAATATATTATCGGACGGCAATGATAACAAAATCGGACGGTATTTAAAAAGCAAAACAAAGAGTGAAATTACGATTAAATATGTCCAGAAACCCCTAATAAAAATGTTAAGAAAAAATTTTTGGGAAACCAAACGCAAGGAAATTAAGATGAGCACACTACAAAATAGCAAATCCATGAAAAGAAATCCGAGTTTAAACCATCCACAACATCAATACTTCCCAATCTTTAAAAGAGTTTTTGATTCAGCACTTTGAATAAGCGAATTTAAATCCATTTCTGAAAAAGATTCTGCAATCTCCTTTTATGTGTGTTCGCCGATGGCCACATTTTCAAAACCTGAGAATTTCCATTATCTAAACTAAAATTTCAGCTAGAGTTAAAATCCGCATTTTACTTTCCAGGGTGATGGTTAAAATATCAACCAAAATTATGTCAGTATCAATGTCAATTCATGCACATCATAAATAAAAATGCCCCCCCCCCCCTCCAAAAAAAAATTCCCACCGGACCCCTGTCCTGCTAAACGAAACGACTACCATTGAATGAATGAAATGAAACAAGAGTTCACTCACTTTTTTTACTTTCTCATTTCTTTTATCTACTTATCAGACGGGTAGAAAACAATGGATGCCTAAACTCCCATTGTGTTATTATCGGACTCCTTCAGGTAACTTTTGTACATTTAAATGGCAATGTTTTAAGTAAGATATATGCCTCATACTATTCTATATGTAAAATTATCAGACAGTTTTCGGCCCTAACGGGCCTCAAACAGTCTGATAATTTTACATATAGAACAGTATTCGGCATATATCCATTACTTATTAAAGGAAAGTTCATATCAATATATAATCATTGTTATTAATAAAAATTTATAATTAATTTTCTTTAAAGCAAATACCAGTTGAACATTTGAAACAAAATGAAAACCATAAAATGCAGAAAAACTGCAAGAACAATGAAGAAAAAAATGTATCAAATAATAATTGTTTTGCTGTTATAGGCTTACCCAGCTGGTCTTTACAGATGTACATCAATTTCTCGGCAGACTGTACTTTACTTTGCGTACTCCTCTTGCAGTAGTTGTCCGTACGTCCCGTCTTGAAGACTTGGAAGGAGACATCATCAATGAATTCCGTCTGTTCTATGACATGGAATGTAAAGTTGTTCCCTTCGTCCGTTTTTGTCGTCTCTCCCCAGTACAGGAAGTGGTCATTGTTGATCACCCGCCCCGCGAAGTCGCTCTGACTGAGGACGGAGATGTGTTCCGTGTGGTATTTGTCCGCTACATCGTTGATAAAACGGTTACACAGGCATGACTTGCCCACCCCCACCGCCCCTTTCACACTCTCTGACCCTGACAGGCCAATAACGCTGACATTGTAAGTTCTATCTTCTGCTTTCTTTGCCATTCCCGATTCACACACATGAAAAACTGTTATCGAAGTCTGTCTGGCATACCTGCCATGGTCCTAGACAGAGTTCAGGTTTCATCTACGAAGTGTAAGAGGTAAATTTCCTTGTCTGTGTCTTTAGCCATTGTTCTCTGTATCAGTGATCAATCAGGAAGAGAGTTCGTTACTACTTATTTTATAAGTATTACTTTCCTGAAACTTGTTCCCACAAACACTGTACTCTCTCTTCTTCAAATCGCTCACTTCCAATGAAGAATCTGATTCTGTGGCATCAAAAGACTTTACACACTTCTTAGTACAATCTCTTCAATCTGTTCAATAGAAAACAAAAATCAAAGTTCATGAAAAATTCAATCACAAAAAATAAGAATCTACAAATCAGAATTTAGGCAAATGTACATATTCCACTTCACCCAGGAACAATTACTAATAAATACACATGTAAGGACATTTTAGAATATTATTTGGAATTCATCGGAAATAAAACAAGGCAGATACAGAATCAGCTAACACATATTGTGACAAAACTGCATATCAAAATAAAGCACTCACAATTTTAAGTGGAATATTTTCAAAATCAGCATTTTAATAGACCCAGAGATGTATAATCAAGATATAATACAAAGTTTATATGCATGTCTAAGAAAGAAACTGTATCAAATGGCTCTAACTTTGCTTCATTATCATGACCCTTATGACAAAAATGGTCAATTCTAATGATCCAGCACATGTGAAATATGTGTATTAATAGACTTTGTACAGGTATTTATTTTCAAAAATAAGAGTAAAGTTTTACTATAAGTGTAGTTTATGGGTTCAGTAATGGACCCTAATAAACCTGGATATCATATTAATACAAGGAAGACATTAACAATGGGTGTCATTTTATGATTTTATAAACATGTCTTTATTTGAGCATTTAACTTTAAGGAATATCATGTGAAGAAAAAATAATTTGAGGCATTTTCCTCCAAATCCAGGTGTACATGTAAATATTAACATAAAACAGATTACATCAGCAGTATTTCTACCATCTGATCACCAACAGACTTCTTCCCATATTCTCTCCCTTTTTCAGAACCCTAAAAATATCTTTCCAAGACAAATCTGAATTACACAAACTAAAGATAGATCCATTCAAAACATGCTGAAGACATCAGCAAATGCAAGCACAATACAATGACCTTGCCAAGAGAAGAAATTTTTTATCTCAAATTCTTCGCCTGTATCTTTCCAAAAGCCTCTATGACACCCCCGTCAGAAGATATCTGTAGTTTGATTTATAAACAATCATAAAACAATGAACGGATAAATTCTAATCTCTGACCAATTCAACTCACCCTTAGACAACAATGGGCTAAAATTACCAGAACACCAGTGGCAGCTTTGAACAGGTTTATGATTTTAAGTAAGCTGTTACTAAGTATAGCTGACGGAGGTTTCCCTATCTATAGTAAATTGATGAGTCATCGCTACATTCAGTGGAAGGCAGTGTGTACAGTGGGTTATTTACAGACAGCACAGAGCAAATATTGACAGTATGAAAAGCAGAGACGATACCAAAATACAGCAGTCTGTGTTTACCCTGATACAATTTTTTTTTCATTCAGAGAGGAAAATATTGGAATGTGTGCTGTGTATTATTCTTTTTTATTTTACATTCACTTTAAAAAAACTAAACTGAACAAAATGGATAGTGGATTTCCAAGAAGCATCAAGCACAAAATATTGTGTGGGTGAAAAAGCTTGTTTTTATAGGGTTTAATAATGAGTCCTTCCATTTAACTTCCTTTTTTTTTTTTATAAAACTTAAATGCAAGCTTCTGGTCCTACATGTACCTACTATGATAATACAAGCATAAATTTAATACAAGCTTCTCATATTTTATACATGCACTAAGACTGTAACCTTGCAAATGTTTTGGACTTGAATATTTGTGGAAATGGATATTTGAAATTTGACATAAAGTAGATGTGTGAATTGAACAGGTACTTTAGGTAAAAAAAAAATGCAACAGTGACTGTGAAATCTTAAAATAACACACATGGAAATTTATTCATGCGTCAGATATTACAACTGCGGGAGAAAAATTTCCATGTGAAATTCTACACATTCCCGTTATGTTACCTATATAAGTGACCTTGTACTTACATGTATATGTATATCATGTATATGTAGCTTATACAATTATGAACTGGGTAAAATATGAATAGTCCACAAAATGAATAGCATTCCTCTGGTATGTTATGCCGAGTTGTCTCTAAAAATTGAAATATCTTCTGTATCTTCCTCAGAAAAGATTAAGTAGAAGGAGATCAGGGGTTCCTACCCTAACTGGGGGTTGATGGTGAATACCAGAATAAATGACAAATTATATCATAACAGGCAGGAAAATTTCCCCAGCCCCCTTGTCTTAAAGACAGCCCTGGTTGTGTACATATGAGTGAACTTGCATGTACTTATGCAGTTTACAATTGTACGGAGCAGGGGTAAAATATGATACAGTCCAAAAATGAGTTCCATTAAGTATAAAATGTATGCTGTACTTATGCGAATGCTGAATTCCATATTTAATTGTTAAGGTAATAATTAATTCACGACTGCCTTTTGAAAAATTCAATTTTTAAGAAATCATAATACATGCATGATAAAATGCTTAAAGTACATGATTTACAACTACTTCATTGTTTTTCATTCTCAATACTTTGTAATGGTGAAAGAAGTTAAAAATAATGAAGAAATTGCTGAGAACATTGTGCCTATCTAGCCATTAGCATGCATACAGGTCCCCACATAAAAATGATAAATGCACTTTATCCATTCAGGGAAGTCACTGTAGATTTAAAATATACCTGTACACATCTCATCCCAGTAAAACAGATCCATTCAACCCCTACTTAAAAATTTTAAACAAAAACCTTGATGACATCTGCAGACAGTTGAAGCCTATATATAAATGTACATCATCCAGTTCTCTACTATTTCCCCCTCATAACCATTCCTAAGACAGATTTATACCCTGGCAGTGATTCCTCCTCGATTCTGATATCGTCTGAGGCAGCAGGGAATTTCCTGTCCGTTATACACAGCTCCCAAATACTACTCATTCACAATGTTTTACAAAATGTGGAGTTTACACTGATAGTAACCTAAAGACTACCAATAAACTGAATAAAATAATCACAATGGTACAGAACATTCTGACATACTATGAACTAAAAGAGGCCCCTGGACCTTGAAGGTCACCTCGGTACATGAATTCTACAAATTTAGTTGAGACTAAATGCTTATTAAAATCATTCAGTTTGCCTGCTATATGTCCACAAGTATAAAGATAAATTCTTATTTCTTGGTATATTTTCAAAATGTGAGCAACTTTTAGAGTCCCACCCTAGATCTGAACTTTTGAATTTCAGAACTTTGATAAAGGGGCTACCTGCTCTTTATAACCCAGAAAAAAGTCATCTCAAAGACTAAGGTGAGCTAAAATCAATATATTTTCAAAGCAATCTGAGAAAATGTCTATCCTTTTTAATTTTGATTTTAAATGCAGACTTGGCATGAGAACCTGACTATAATCTGCTAGCAACCTCCTTTAAAATCTCATTCATAAATCCCAAACAATGGCTGCCTCCAGTCAAGCAAAAAAAAAATTAAAACTTGAAAACTACAACTCTGGATATTGGATATATATACTTCCATTCATAAAACTATAAATATACCACTACAAAGATTTAATTAATGACCACACCAGAATTCTATTCAGAAGTGGGATTTAAATGTTTTGGGATTGTTTTCCTGGCCATCTGTTCAATTGTCAGGTGACAAGTATACATAGATTATATGTGTACTCATACATGATCAAGAAACAAAATAAATTTACTGCAGCATTCTAAGTGTTGGTGATCTGTTTTATTACTTTATATCTGTTTTCCCAACTTAAGCCTATTGAATACTCTTTGGTATCCACACGTGAGAACCTTCCGCAATTTTAAACCTCACGCCAGTCAAGGTGTTGATCCCCCGTTTTTTTCTTTGTTTTGTATCATACATTTATGATCAATTATGGATATTGAAATATAAAGTGACAGCTATTCAGGACTACCTTCCCTCTTTCCCTTTCCCCTCATCCACTCAAGATTAATGGTAAAACAGGGAAAAACATCAAATAAAGCAATAACTGTAAGGATATATAAATAAGGTTTAAAATTAACATCAGTTTTCATTAAATTAAGCTACTAAAGTACTTTATAAATTAAGTATTCTGAGTATTCTACAATAATGATTAATATATGTAAAATGACCTCCTCTTTTAAAATACAGTTGTGGCAATGATAATTGACATCTGATTCAAAGATTATTAATATATTAAATTATACGACATGTAACTGAAGAAAAGTAACATTCCAGGCTTCTGATTCATACTACAAACAAGTCAATATCATAAAAGCAAAACAAGTCAACAAGTGAACAATTACACAACATATGTGTCTCAAGTATATGTACAAACACATGGGGGAAATTGTTAACATGCCTCATCTGTTAATTTCAGAGTAGAAGAAAAAAGTTTTTTCCTTCATCATGTTCATATAAAATCTAGATTTTAAAAACAGATTTTGTAAGAAATAAATTTTAAGATGCTATGAAGACGAAATATAGGTTTAAACCCTCAGACATCAAACACTTACAAAATTCAAATTTCCACGCCAAAAATATGCACTTCGACTCAAATGTTCAAACCTTTGCATATATCAAATGTATTCCCAGGTGTCCAACCATCCCAGCAGATGTGGGTATCCATCACCAAAAAGGAACTATCACAACACTCTACATGCACTTCAAGCTTTACTAAGTGTTTTGTTACATGCGCAGACACTTTTTTTTTTAGTTAAGTAGACTTGCAAAATGAGGATGAGACCCCTTTACTTAATTATACAGCAGTGTCTCAGGATTAAGTACCTGTTGAGCACATTTTAGAAACTGACTATAGTACATATTATATACATATATACTATTTGTGTACAAAGCTCTGTTGCATTGCATATAGTTTTACAATTCAATTTTGTCCTATTTGTAGCTTTACTGGTTCCAGCTCATCTATACAAGTAAACCCTATCTGAACCTATCCCTCTTTTATGGGAGTTTCCTCTATTTTTGTTTTCAGCCTTGACTGTAGCTGAAGAGTCTGTATGAAGCTGGGGATTACTCAATGACTCAGAGTCACCAAATCAATAAGTATCTATTAACCAAGGTTGGTATGGAGACCACTGATGAATGACTGGGAAATCCAACAGCCCATGACCAATTTCAACTCAGTCCCAACTTTTTTTTTCTTTCTTCAGACTGAATGAGATTTTGTATTATTTCCTCCCATTTTCACTCCCTTTTAATTTAAGTACAATCAATTTCTAGTGTAATTGTCATAATGGGGTCATGCTTATGCTGAAAATCAATGACTGATATCACACATAGACCACTGTGTGTCATTACAGATTTAAACACAAGGCATACTCAGCTAAACATGTTGACTCAAAGAACCAAAAATATAATTTGACTCTCAAAATTCATATGCATTTGAAATTAAATAAGTGACATGTATGACTGGCATCCAGGTTTAACCCCAGAAACCACAAGCAATGTCCCATGAGACATAGGTTTTGGGTCAATAACGTATTTCACTTCTAAAGAGGTTTCTGCTGAAGAAAGGTTGAATAATGGTGTTGGGTTAATGCACAAATGATCACAAAAACTGCAGGTAGACTGGAAAAAAAAATTTCATGGAAAGATAGATAAAACCCCATATATATATGAAGTAACAAGTTACGGAAGAGGAGAAAATTGCAGGGGACCAGACTGGGCTTCGAACCTCGGCCCCCTGAATCTCCAGTCAGGTACTCTAACAAGATAGACCAACTGAACCTCGGCCCCCTGAATCTCCAGTCAGGTGCTCTAACAAGATAGACCAACTGAGCTATCTAGATAGACCAGCAATCGAATCCGACTGACCTCCACATATATAAAACCAGACCAGGTATTCAATAACACATTACATTATACTTAGGTATGTACTTATAATCATGCTAATGGGAAAAAAAAAATCTTTGATATCAGGAACTATGAAGAAAAAAAAAAACCCAAACATATATAAATAAATCTCATTCACTTTTTTGAGAGAAAATCAGAATTGTTGACCTGAAACTACCAATTAATATACATTTGTTTCTCATTCAACATGTTCAACTTAACAATACAATTTTTGTGATGCCCCTAAAAATTCAAGTGCTATATACATATTACTGCATTCTTTTCCACATGATAAACATTTTTGTGGCATTCAAACCCTTACACTGTACATGAATGAAATCAACTCACCACTTCAAACTGAATTTCAACATCTTAAAATGCACAGAATTCTGCTTTTGACCCAATTATTAAGAACTTCATGATAATATGGATTACATACATTTTAACACATGCTGCACAATTCCTGAACAACTTCTATACAAATACACCTGTTGATTTTTTCAAGGCAATGATGCAATCATAATTTCTGCTGCAGATTTTGGCAAATATAAAAATCAGAAAAATATGAGACACAAATGTCTGGCACCCTTTGCGAGCAAGAAATGACTTTCTAAGAAACCTGATGGAAACTTAAGAATCGGTTAACATGGTTAATGATAAACAGATATGATATGACATTTTTTATGCATATTTTCTTTACAATGCACTCAAATGGTAATATTCCTGAAATATATGTAGTTTTTATAGATGTGCTCGTATCTTCTAATCAGAGACCTATGATATTTGGAACTAAAGAATATAACTGAAATGGGTTAAGGCCATCTTAATATCCCCTCATAGGATGTGTGTGTGTGGGGGGGGGGGGCAAGGACATGGCTTAAGGCAAAGTGCCTCCATCCACCGAAAGAGAGTTCACATACAACCAATTTTTTATGCCTAAAATCACTTTCCTCTAAGTCGTGACACTTATTTTAGATAGTATTCACACCTTACATCCAAAGGTCAAGGTAGCGACCATAAGATCAATGCCACTGGAGAACTACTTTTAACTGGGTAAGTGGGAGATTCCTCATAAATTTCTGTAGGAATTGTGGAAATGCTTAATAATTTATCCAGCAAATTATTGGAATTTTTCTAAGTCCAAGGAGCATAACTCTGTCCAAATGGCCTGATAGCACCCAAAACTGAACTTGATCTAGATAATCTTATGATACAGTGTTTTCCCTAAGAATCGACTATTGGCCAAATTGACCACTTCAATTGACAAAAATTCTGCTTCCAAATAAAACCTTGTTGTAAGGTCCACAAAGATTCTATTCATAAACCTCAGCCCCTAGCCTGTTACAACTGATCTTTAACCCTTTTCTTTGAAATAAAGGGAAAACACTTTGATAAATTTGTAAACCAAATTTCATTTCAATATGTCCAACTGCTGTGAAAAAAATGAACAGAAACTGATGGTGTACCGAAAGACAGACAGACCAATCCACAGACAGCAGCAAAGCAATATGCCCTCCCTTCTTCAAAGGAGGGCATAAAAAAAGAGACCCAAAGGCCACAATGCTCACCTAAGTAACCAATTTCTTTGAATATATACATATAAAGAAAACCTCTCATAAACAAGAGATGTTTGTAAAACACTTTATGCTCCCCTCTCCAAAATAATTAGAATATTTCTAAGCCAACAGGGCATAACTCTGTCAAAAACGGCTTGTTCATACCCAAAACAGAACTTGACCTAGATATTTTTTTATGATAAACCTGTATACCAAATTTCATTTCAGAATCACTATGTGCAACCCCTGTGAAGAAAATGAATGGAAACTGCAAATAAATGGAATTTTTCCCAAGTCCAAGGGCATATCTCTGTCAAAAATAGCTTGATCGTCCCAAACCAAAACTTGACCTAGAAATTCTTATGATAAATCTGTATACCAAATCTCATTTCAGTATGTGCAACCACTTCGAAGAAAATGAACAGAAACTTGGTGGAGCAACAGACTGACCGACTGACAAGCAGCAGCAAAGCAATATGCCCTCCCTTCTTTGAAGGGGGGCATAATAAAAAATACAACTAAATAAAACTTGATTTGAGTAATTAACCCAATGCTTTGAGTTTTACAGTGTACATTAAATAAAAATTTCCTTCCCTTTAGACACCTCGCATGCTTATATGAAATTTACACTTCTGTCAATCACAAAACTTAGACAAGGAACAATTTCTTCAATTTTCAAATTATAAAACAAAGAACATGGTACAATTAGTGTCCTTATCTAAATCAAATTTGGCATGAATAATTCCTTACATATGACTCTAAAAATTACACTTTTACAACATTCAATGAAAGCCCTGGTGTAGAGCCACTATTAGCCATCCAGCATAATTTCTCTATATCCGATTCTAAGACATTGACACATTTTTTAAATAAAAAGGATAGATCAGCATATCCAGTACACAAATATACACTATAGATCCGGATGGGAATTAAGTATTCACTAAAAATTTTATTGCACATTTCCCTATTCATTATCTGAAGCTAATTTTCTGTACCTATCTCAAGTAATGTATCTCATTCTGAATACTGTGCAACAACCAGGAATATATACATATCACTTGCAATCTCATCAAATGCAAGTAAAATTTAGTATGAGCTGAAAAACTTTAAAAGTTTAATAACTTGTTCACCTACATGTTAATTTCATTGGTTTGGCAACCCTACGTCAGTATGAACAATTTTTTTTTTTTTACTGCAGATCACAATTAAACCTATTATTGCAATGCATTTCGCATGATCTATTGCATGGCAATGCATTTGTCCCTGTTTTTCAAAGTCAATGAGAGGAAGCCTTGCTTATTCTTAAAATTGATGATCATTTCAGAATTAACACTGATTTGAGTTTTTCATTTTGTTTTGTTTTTAATCACTTTAAATAAAGTTATATGCTGCTTAAACATATAGCAGTAGCCTGTAGGATTGAATTTTTTGGAGCCTGCTACACAGACTTATCTAGGCTATGATATTCCCCATTTTCAAAAGGTGAGTTATTTCCCCTGAAGGGAACTCTTTTACTGTGTTTAATACGCATGCGCTATAAATAAAGTCACTTCCGCGGACGTTCTTGATGTAAACATGTTCGTGGTGTAATGCCTCTGTCATATGGAAAATATTATTGTGTTTGTGAATAAAAAGAAATCTTAACTGATTCGTATTTTTTTTTAAATTGCCCACTCATAGTCTCTTTTTGGATTTGTATTAATCTGTGTAGTACTATAATAAGGTGCTGTGTGACACCCCCCCCCCCCTCACAAAAAAAAAAAAAACAAAAAAAAAAAAAAAAAGAAACAAATTACTGATAAAATGCTGATACATATTCGAATAGGCCTATTTAAAAAAAAAAAAGCTAATAAGCTAATTTTCGGTAGTGGATGTTCTGCAGACGGATCATCATTATTTACAAAATGTGCGGAACAAATTTTTAGTTATAAAGTTTATACGAATTAATCTAGCCTGCTGCAGCCATATTTTCTTTGAATCTCTAGGAATTTTTTGGAGACTGATGACATGTCCATCTACAGTTTTACCTCTGAAATTGCTGCATATACAGCAGTAGTTCGTCTTCCGCGACCGACAGTCTACGCGAAAGTTTAAAATTTTTACAGGACAAAATGTCTGGTAAAAATAAAATTTTTACCAGACCGAACAATTTCTTACCAGACCGACTTTTTTCGCCTTTAAAATCCATACATCATTATGATACTAAGATTAAGAGGTGGGATGGGGTTAATTTTCACTGTGAAATTTAAGCATAAATAAATCTTAAATAAATACAGAGTGAAATAGGAAAGTTAACTACTTATAATTTTCCTTTGTAAAAGATATCTATTTATACAATTGCATGCATTTTTTTTTTTTCATATTTGACTTATATACAACATACACTGTATCAAAGATTTTCTTAAATTTAATATGCACTTTCAATGCATATTTATTTTTCCTGAAACAATTCATTATGGTTACTCAAGTCAATAATCATTTGAAAATAATTTCCAAATCGAATCTACGTATGAGCTATCTAAATATTTTCCCAACCAAATCTACGTATGAGCTATCTAAAGATCTCTAATCCTTGACAGAGGAAATTCGAATTAGAATAAAAACGATCATGACAGGGTTGTAATACATAAAAATTAATCAGGTATAACTGCAAAATTGGTCAAATAAAGGATATTTGTGGGGAATTCGACCATGTGTACCTCTTATTTTAGATTTATTTGGCCTTATTTTTAATCGGACATTTGGTCCTGTATACTGAAATTTTTTACCGACCCGACCTAAATTTTACCGGTAAAAACCGACGGTCCGGTGACTTTCGCATAGACTGGACCGATACCAAGAAACTGTGTTTTTGCTCGATTGTATGTCATAACATAGAACTTTTACTTACAAGAACACATTTGGTGACAATTAAAGGCCTATTTCATTTGAATTAACAGTGTTTCTAGATTTTTTTATTTGTAAAAGTATTAAAACTTTGAATGGAATTCTAAATGAATAATTTAATATCATGTCCTCATGTAACGAAGAAAGACTAATTAAATAGTATTGACCTGAATTCGTGTTACATATGTCGTATAAAGTCTGAGCTGCATTTAATCAGAGTTTTAGTGTAGGATCTAAGCATATGTACATGTATATTCCCGAGTAAAATACACATTTTGTTTTAGATCAGATAATTGAGAGCAGAAACACGAAATTAATACAATAATTTCCTTGCGTATTTCTCGTTAATTAACAGAAAACATTCTTTTCTCAAGTGTTATTTATTTTTTTTAAATCCTTTCAGTGTCAGTACATTTATTTATTTTTATAAGTTATTCTTTTTTGCAAAGTGTGTAAAAAACAATATCAGAGAGAGAGAGAGAGAGAGAGAGACTCATGTAACCCCGTGTAACTGACATACATGTACATCTGTGAAAAATATATGTACCGTAATTTTATTGAATCCACAATTAATAATTCTAATAATTTTTAATTTTCACAACTATGGTTCATATTCAACTGTTCAACCCATTTACATATTCATTCTCTGTACCCGTATGCACGGGAGGGGGGGGGGGGGGGTCAAGGGGCCTAGCCCCACACCAATTTTTTTTCCCAATATTACTTTTTCTATTGAAAATGTTCATTGATAAATAGGTTGCCCCCCCCCCCACACACACACACAGTTAATACTACGGTAAGTTATATAAGGGAAATGTAGTATTGTATGCCAAGGAACTGGTACTGAAATAAGTAGCTTTTTCAACTTTGGGCAAGGTTTTTCTTTGCTTGTCAACTTTTCCAGGTAAGAAAAAAACATTTCTTTGGCTAACCCCCCCCCCCCACTTTTAAAGACGATGCTACGTGCCTGGTTAATTCGTATAGCTTTCTTTAAAGGGGGGGGCTAACAGACCTTTCATAAAATAATTTATTATCTAAAAAAAAATTCAAACCGTTTCCTTCTTTTAAAATTATTAAATACAGCGTGTAAGTTGATGACTATTTTGTATTGCGTAGTCCGCGGAAGTTAGGCTAGTGTAGAAGAGTTCCGATTTTGAGGGGAGATAACTCACTTTTGAAAATGGGGAATATTACCATGATTACTACTCGTTTTTTAGCATATTCCAAAAGAGACAATTTCCCATTGAATATCTCTTTTATCTTCCTTAAGTATGCATATCAAATGAAAAAAATCCTAAATGCCCTTAAAAAGTTCAAACTATATTTTCGAAGGTCCTCTTCCTTTTTTCAAATCCATTAATTTCCTTTCAGGATTACCGCAATGTACACTTGGTAAGTTTTATTTGCACTAATTTCTGAAAATGCTACTAATATGCTATCATGAGTTTGGTATATCCTTGTTCACCTAATCTTGGTACTATGTACTGATTTATGTACATGTTCACTTTTTTTTAACATTTAAATTTTACTTTGCTTTCTCATATACATGCAGATGTGGTGTTCTGTCCATAAGGTGTGAAAATAAGGAAGTTCATTCTACAATATTTACATTTCCAATAAATTTCCCCTATGATTCTTAACAAAATAAAATGCAGTATATTTTCTCATGAACTACATTAGGTATGTATCATGAATAAGCATGAATATCTCCATTGTTACGTCATAATACCGCTCTTGACGTCAAAAAGGCAAAAAATATTGTGCACACTGTTTTGTTTTAAAAACGACAATTGAACGGCGTAAATTTATGGCAAGTCATCAGAAAAATAATGTAAATATAAGAAATGAATTTAATTTTTTGAAGATTCATGAGGTATATGAACTACAACGCTTCACGCCGGCATATTTATCATAAAGCTCTAACGTGCTTCATGAAATATGCCAGCGTGAAGCGTCGTAGTTCATAACCTCATGAATCTTCAAAAATTAAATTCATTTCTTAATTACACAACAGGGATTATTTCCTGAAGATGATTTAAATCATCTGTGTTCATAACTCGAATAGGTTTAAAAATCACACTTAGTTTATAATATTCATGATTTTAAGAATAGATTATGTAACACATCCTTTCTCTTTAATTCCTTCGACCAATTCAGAAAATCCCAAAACATAACTTCTACAATTAATTATAAATTATAAGGAAAACATGAACAGCTATGAATCTATGAAAAATTCACAACTAGTCCTACCTTACATAAATACCACTAAATAATAAACAAGTAATAACAATTACAGACATTTATACAAAACTTTTTGATGTATTCATCAGTACACAGATACAACAGGGCTCTCCCTTGTACCTGCATCACTTTCACAACTATCGAGTGCTATGATGCCCCACAAGACCCAGCATTGTAAACATGATAAAAGGAGAAACCCTACAACACTTTACCATGAAGTAAAATATGCGCCCAAATCCTCACCCCTACTTCATACCATCATCTGATAAATGTCTAAAAATTATTATAAGTCGGGTCACTGGCAAGGGAATTTACCTTTTTGTGTATAATGGGGTCAAAAATATTTTGCTTGTACACACGTTATCATCAACGTTTCACCGACTCAGGCATGGATTTCTCAATGTCAGCAAGTGCATATTTGAACTCTAGGAAGGAAAAGATTTCTAGGTTACAAAATTAAAATTAATGACAAAGATTTTGATTGACTTCCTTAATTCCAGCAGGAAGATGAAATCAAAACATGAACCAAGCCCAACCTCTTATCTTAAATCCAAGATCTCTTCATCAACCGGAGGGAAATATTTTAATCCAGGAAAACCGAAAAATTGAACTCTTTTGCCTGTTTGAGTAGATTCCAATAAATACTTATGATAACCGGAAATCTTCTGATCTATATTTTAGTACATTTATCCTTTAAATGAGTTACAAGGATGTTATTACTATACCAACTTGTAGTTTTCCCCGTCTAATAGGTCAGCCATATTGAATTCATATTCTCTGATTCCAAATATGGAAAGGAAAAGATTCTAAAAGTTGAACCACTTACGGAACGAATCCGGAAACATTCTGAGGTAAAATTCTTTCAAAATAGATATAAAAATATAAGTTAAAGAGAACATAAACAACTTATTTAAAACAATGATAATTATTTTGCACAAACGAAATAATCTTGGAATCAATGCCGTGGGATAACGACATATTATAATTATAAAATCGAATATTTTCATGACAAGAAATTCTTTCACTCTCATTTGGGTCATTTTACTATATGTCGTGACTATTAACGTTGATCTCTTAAGAATATTTCGAGACAATTTAGGTAGAGGTTTCGAGGAGTGGATCTTTAGTGCTAAAGTTTTATTTCTTAATGTTTAAAACTTCAAAGACGGATTTTGAACTTTACAAAATTTGCCGATCGATGGCATCTTCGATTATTTCTGCTTCAGAGTAACATAATATATCAATTAATTTAAACTTATACCCCCCTCCCCGATTCCGTGCAATTGCGACGGAGAACATGATCTCCGAAGTTCAAATCAGATCTCGATTCGAAAAAATACACATTTTTTAGAAATTACAAATTAATCAGGCCTCCTTCAGCTTTTCCTATTTTAAGATCTTTTTATATGCACTATACCTGAGGTTGCCTCTATATAAGTTTTACATTTTCTAGCCCAGTGGTTCTTAAGAAGATTTTCAAAAGATAGGTCATTAATTTTTCCACTTATTATGTTCCCCAAACGAAGTTGGGGAACATATTGTTTTTACTCTGTTTCTTATTATTATTATTATTATTAAAAAAGACCTTTCTGTTACACTTAGGTTTCTTTTTTATTATTATTATTATTCCAACCGATTTTGTGCACGCGATTTCTCGGGAACGGCTCGGCCGATTTACATGAAATTTTTATATGTAGTAGCTTATCAATCAATCTTGATAGGTTTTTGGTCGTTTTTATGACGTCACTTCCGGTCGTGAGATATGGGCAATTTTCTGATTTTAAAATGCAATTTTGTCTTGATTTAATAGCAAAAACTGCTTAAGATATGAGCTGAAGATTAATTGGAGATGATAGTTCATGACTTATAGCGTTGCAGAATCGCCTTTTCGTGCGACATACTTCCGGTCGAAACCGGAAGCGAATTTAAAAACGTATTTTTTCAACTTTTCATTTTTAATATTTTTATTTTAGAATTGAATAGAGACCATTTTGCAGAAGCCAAATATGTTATTTGTTTGAAAATCGAAAAAGCCAATCTCGAGATATTAGCGTTTGAAATCGCGAAGCGGCGATCCCGATGGCTGAATGGTTAGCGCGTTGGATTGTCACGCTGGCGACCCGGTTCGATCCCCTTTGTGACCAAAAAATTTTATCATTTTTTCTGCTCGATATTTCGATTTTTATTAATTTTAGACCATTTGCAACAACATATTTTCAACTTTTAAGTATATCTTACGTAATAAGGGGTCACAAAGGGCCAGAATGCTAAATCTTTGACGCTTTATATCTTAAAAAGGGGGAATATTTTGATAAACAATATTGAACAAAAGTTGATCAGAATAATGTTCTTAACAATATGCATACTTTGAAATTTTTGTAAAATGGCCCCATTAAGGACTTGTAGGGGTGGCCCCTAAATATTTATATGTAGCATATCTCCACAACAAATAGAAATCTCTGAATAAGTGTTGAACAAAAAAGCTTCAAAATCACAAGACCTTTCATTTGATATCAAGAAAAAGGGGCTGACCCCTCAAATTAGGGGCTCAAAGGGGCCAACAGTTTTTGATCTATTACTCTCTATTGATCAATATTTTGTTATACATTACTGAAGCAAAAGTATTTATCTTAAATTATATATGATACAATTTTGATCATATGTTACGTAATTAGGGATCACAAGGGGCCTTTTTGTCAAACTTTGACGCTTCATATCTCGAAAAGGGTGAATATTTTGAAAAGCAATATTGTACAAAAGATGGCTAGATTAATGTGCTAAACATTGCATACTTTGAATTTTGTAAAAGGGCCCCATTAAGGACTTGTAGGAGTGGCCCCTAAATATTTATATAAAGCATATCTCCTAAACGAAAAGAAATCTCTGAAGAGTGTAGAACAAAAAGTCTTTGAAATCACAAGACCTTTCGTTTGATATATAAAAAGGGGCCCACTCCTCAAATTAGGGGCTGAGAGGGTAAAATCTTTCATCTTTAACTCTTTCATGATTAAAATTTTGTGATTCATTACAGAAGCAAAGATGTTCATATTAACGATTTGCAACAATATATGATAAAATTTTGATCATATAATACGTAATTAGGGGTCACAAGGGGCCAGAATGTCAAATCTTTGACGCTTCATATCTCGAAAAGGTTGAATATTTTGATAAGCAATATTGAACAAAAGATGGCTAGATTAATGTGTTAAACAATATGCATACTTTGAATTTTTGTAAAGCGGCCCCATTAAGGACTTGTAGGAGTGGCCCCTAAATATTTATATTAAGCATATCTCTTAAACGAAAAGAAATCTCTAAACAAGTGTATAACAAAAAGTCTTTGAAATCACAAGACCTAACGTTTGATATCAAGAAAAAGGGACCGACTCCTCAAATAAGGGGCTCAGAGGGGCCATTTTGCTTTAACTCTTTAATGATCAATATTTTGTGATGCATTACAGAAGCAAAGATGTTCATATTAATGATTTGCAACAATATATGATACAATTTTGATCATATGTTTCGTAATTAGGGGTCACAAGGGGCCAGAATGTCAAATCTTTGACGCTTCATATCTCGAAAATGTTGAATAATTTGATAAACAATATTGAACAAAAGATGGCTAGATTAATGTGCTAAATAATATGCATACTTTGAATTTTTGTAAAACGGCCCCATTAAGGACTTGTAGGAGTGGCCCCTAAATATTTATATAAAGCATATCTCCTAAACGAAAAGAAATCTTTGAATAGGTGTAGAACAAAAAGTCTTTGAAATCACAAGACCTTTCGTTTGACATCAATAAAAAGGGGCCAACTCCTCAAATAAGGGGTAGAGGGGCGATCTTTAACTGTTTCATGATTAATATTTTGTGATGCATTACAGAAGCAAAGATGTTCATATTAACGATTTGCAACAATATATGATAAAATTTTGATCATATGTTACGTAATTAGGGGTCACAAGGGGCCAGAATGTCAAATCTTTGACGCTTCATTCCTCGAAAAGGGTGAATATTTTGATAAGCAATATTGAACAAAAGATGGCTAGATTATATGCTTAACAATATGCATACTTTGAATTTTTGTAAAACGGCCCCATTAAGGACTTGTAGGAGTGGCCCCTAAATATTGTATTAAGCATATCTCCTAAATGAAACAAATCTCTGAATAGGTGTAGAACAAAAAGTCTTTGAAATCACAAGACCTTTCGTTTGACATCAAAAAGGGGCCAACTCCTCAAATTAGGGGCTGCGAGGGGCCAAATCTTTCATCTTAAACTCTTTAATGATCAAAATTTAAAGATGTATTTTAGAAGCAAGATGTTCATATTAACGATTTGCAACGATAAATTATAAAATTTTGATCATATGTAACGTAATTTGGGGTCACAAGGTGCCAGAATGTCAAATCTTTGACGCTTGATATCTCGAAAAGGGGAAAAATTTTGATAAGTAATATTGAAGAAAGGATGGTGAGAAAAATGTTTTAAACAATATGCATACTTTGAATTTTGGTAAACAGGCCCCATTAGGGACTTGAAGGGGTGGCCCCTAAATATTTATATTAAGCATTTCTCCTAAACGAAAAGAAATCTCTAAACAAGTGTATAACAAAAAGTCTTCGAAATCACAAGACCTAACGTTTGATATCAAGAAAAAGGGGCCGTCTCATCAAATTAGGGGCTCAGAGGGGCCAGAAGTCTTTAACTCTTAAATGATCCTATTTTGTAATAAGTATACATTTTGAGAAGCAAAGATACTCATTTTAACGATATGCAACAATATGTTATAATACTTTGATCATATGTTATGTAATAAGGGATCGCCAGGGGCCAAAATGCTATATTTTTTATGCTTTAACTCTCGAAAAGGGGGAGTAATTTTATAAGCAATATTGAACAAAAGATGTTCAGAATATTGAAAAAAACAGAAACTTTAAATTGAATGAAGAAAAACTTAATGTCATTCTCTTTTAACGAATATCTCAGTCAAAATCACATCTCATCTTATCTAGAAATTTAACGGAAGACCTACTCGTTGCTCGCAACGAGATCTCATCTAGTTATTATGTTCCCCAAACGAAGTTGGGGAACATATTGTTTTTACTCTGTTTCTTATTATTATTATTATTTTTTTCTTCTTCTTCTTCCTGGGTACTTTTTTGTCCGGGAATGATCTTGTAAACTGTTCGTCCGATGTAGGTAAAACCTTTTTAGGGTTAGTAGACATGTTATGTAGATTTGCGGAATCAAGGTCATTTTGCGCGCACGTGCTTGCAAGAGCGTGCACGTGCAACACGTGAAATGACCAATATAATAGATATAGCCACAACTTTTCTATTTTTAGATGAAATGCTTTGAAACTCATAATGTGAGGATATATTAGTAGTATAGACAATGACAACATGGTGAAAATATATATCTCACGCGCATGCACGTGCACTTTTGCTCTGATTGGCTGCAACTAAAGTCTCAATATCTTTCTTGTTTTTTGACGAAATCCTTTGAAATTTCGAACATAGCCATGTATTAGGATATCCTACAACATGAAATATAGCAATTATCATGAAAACACGTGCATGCACGTGCGTTGCAATCTGATTGGCTGAAACTTTAAACAGTTATAACTCCCTTGGTTTTCAACCAAACAGGATGGGATTTGGAACATATAGATATGATGGACTTCTACAAGTAAGTATGGTCAATGCACATGCATACACGTGCGTGTACATGTGCTGCAATCTGATTGGCTGAAACTTTAAACAGTTGTGACTCCCTTAGTTTTCACCCAAACGGGGTGGAATTTAGAACATAGATAGATGTAATGGACTTTTACAAGAAGGTTTGGTCACCATGCTCATGTATGCACGTGCGTGCACGTGAAATGAGTAAAATCAAACATATTACTTGAATGAGCGTATTTTTTTAATAATTTTGGATTAAATACTTTAATATTCAGTGTATTAAAAATATAGATTGTGTAGACAAGATGATATGGTCATGACGCAAATGCATTCTCATGTGCACGCGTGCAATGCTAAAGTTTAATGATTTTTGTACACTTCTTTGTAAATGTTGTTAAAATCTCAGATGCATATTTGTCCTATTTAATGAAGCTTACAGGGAATATGGCACCAAAAGGGAGTTGGGGAGCATTTGGGGAACATCTGTAACGGTCCCGTTACAATTAGCACTAGTTATTATTATTTTTCTTCTTCTTCCTGGGTACTTTTTTGTCCGGGAATGATCTTGTAAACTGTTCGTCCGATGTAGGTAAAACCTTTTTACGGTCAGTAGACATGTTATGTAGATTTGCGGAATCAAGGTCATTTTGCGCGCACGTGCTTGCAAGAGCGCACACGTGCAACACGTGAAATGACCAATATAATAGATAGAGCCGCAACTTTTCTTTTTTTTTTTGATGAAATGCTTTGAAACTCATAATGTGAGGATATATTAGTAGTACAGATATGGTGACATGGTCAAAATTGCAAGATCTCACGCGCATGCACGTGCGCTTCGCTCTGATTGGCTGACACTAAAGTCTCAATATCTTTCTTGTTTTTTGACGAAATCCTTTGAAATTTTAAACATAGTCATGCATTATGATATCCTACAACGTGATGCATAGCAATTATCATGAAAACACGTGCATGCACGTGCTCTGCAATCTGATTGGCTTAAAATTTAAATAGCTATAACTCCCTTGGTTTTCAACCAAACAGGATGGGGTTTGGAACATAGATAGATATTATAGACTCCTACAAGAAGGTATGGTCACCATGCACATTCATACACATGCGTGTACGTGCGCTGCAATCTGATTGGTTGAAACTTTAAACAGCTATAACTCCCTTGGTTTTCAACCAAACGGGGTGGGATTTAAAACAAAGATAGATGTAATGGACTTCTATAAAAAGGGATGGTCACATGCCCGTGTATGCACGTGTGTGCACGTGAAATGAGAAAAATCAAAAATACACTTGAATGAGCGTATTTTTAAAAAATATTTTTGGATTAACTACTTTCAGATTTAGTATATTTAGATATATAGATCATGTAGACATTAAGCACATGCATTCACATGCACACGCACGCAATGCCAAAATTTGAATGAACTTGGTACACTTCTGGGTAAACGTTGTTAAAGTCTCAAAAACAAAGAGTTTGTCTTATTTAATGAAGCTTACAGGAAATATGGCGCCAAAAGGGAGTTGGGGAGCGTTTGGGGAACATCTGTAACGGTCCCCGTTACAATTAGCACTAGTTCATAATTATCTTTCCTTGGAAGAAGGCGTGGCCTGTCATTTGAAAAAAAAAAGAATCCTCTTTACACAGGCTGTTTTTTGACAAGATTGGTTGAAATTGACCCTATATGTTCCTGAGAAGTTGAAAAAGCCTACTGGACCCTTCATCCCAGGTGAGCTAAAACAACATTGAAAGACCTTTAATGGTTCAGTTTAAACCAGACCCTTTCCCCAAAGCTGCAATCGTAACTACTCGGCCATTTCCGTGAACGATAAATAATAGTTATTTCTCTTTCGGAAAATGGCCGAGTAGTTACGAATGCCCAAAGCTGCTGTCATTAATTGCCTCGCACTGGTCCTTCTGGTAATCTGGAGGAAACGCATTAAGTGCACTTTCGTGTCTGAGTGTCAACAGGGGATGCTTACTGTTCCATGGCAAGTGATCCCACCTCTGATCTTTTTTAGAGGTCTGCATTTGCACTATTACCGACTTGTGTCGTTCCAATGTACTTCCTGTGCGAGTTAGTTACTTTTTTCCCATGTACTACATTTTCAATATACATAGGCGTCAGAACCGGGGGGGGGGGGGGGGCTAACTTCCCATTTTTTTTTTTTTTTTTTTTGCAAAGATAGAAATTATATAGTCATTGAAAGTTGAGGATCGCCTTTTTTTTGTTGGTTTAGCCCCCCCCTTTCAATTAGCTATGGCCATTGCACCCCACTTTCAATTAGCTTCCGACGTCCATGAAATAGTAATAAATATAATTCATAGGGTAATACGTGTATATATATAAAAATATTTTGGGGTGATGTAAAATACGGGTTATAACGTGTTGGGTTTTGCCACAAACCCATCCAGCGTTATGGGATTTGATCAAATGATCAACTCACATTCACATCCCGATGAATTAAGTGTAAAAATAATACTTTTTTGATTTTTTCATAAATAAAGAAGATGGAATTTAAATATTTAATCTATATACTGGTATCACACGCTTATCAATATTTTGCATTGAACTCATGTTTATATGAATGACTGGACTGACGTCGTCATTTAAATACCCACTATCTGTGGTAAGATTCATGGATTAAACAAATATTGTCCTTTTTCACTTTAAAACTCTTTAAACGAATTTTAAATATGAATTCTACGAGAGCTTTGACAATATCGCAATCACTTACAGTCAACAGGGTAACGGGATACGATCAATGTGTTAGGCCCGGAGGAGGAGCGTAATTTGTAATGGACGAGAGAAAACCAGCAGGATCCAGGATAGCACCATACCCACAAAGGTAACCATACCAAATCTGTTTTTATTTCAAAGATCTGATTTAGGAGTACGTGTTAGCGGTTGATTTGAGAGGGGAAAACAGTCGTGGGCGTACAGGTTGCTCAATGTGAGATATTGCAAAATAAAAAGGTTGACAGGTATTGATTAAAATATTGGTTGACAATATTGTGATGGATACATTTGCAGAGACTGCATTTGTTGAATAAATCTAGAGAATAAATAAAGAAAAAATGAATAATTAATTTTTTTAAATTTATAAATCTAAATAAAGTTAATATGTTTTTAAATAGATACACCCACCACCTACCCCATACCACCACCTACGCAACTGATTCCAAATATAAGTACTCAAATATGATCTGCAAAATATACTATCAATGCAATTCCAGGAAATTATCACAATGAATGACAATTTTAAGCCCCTTTAATCAGCGATTCGGGGATATGTATTTTTTGCCCTGTCCATCAGTCTGTCTGTTTATCTGTTTGTGTGTTTTTTCAGCAAAAGCTTAACCTTGTCCATTACACTTAACTGGTAGAAGCTTTGTGAATCCTTTTGACAAGGCTTTTCCTTGAGTTTAACATTGGCCTCTTGACTCTGCCCTTGGAGTTTGACCCAATTTGCAAGAATTTCTCAACTTTAACCTTCGCCATAACTTTTGAAGAGTTTGTGCTAGGGCTTCCATACTTTACATATGTATTCTGTTTGATAAGAAATTAGTAAATATATTTTTTGAACTTTTGACCTTAAACATTGAGATTGACATACTTTTGGAAAACTTTTACCCTGCTCATAACCCTAACAAAATATACTTTAATAAACTATAGTTAACTACAGTTTTCTATAGTTGACCATAGTTAACTACTAGTATAGTATCAAAGTGAAAACTTTGGAACTTTGATACAAATTGCACCCCATTATTAGCAGACCTATTTTTGTATTCATATGAAGCAGAGTTTGTCCAAAGTCTTATACATGACAAGAAGAAACACTTGCCGTGGCCTTCAACTCAACATATATATCGACGACGTATTTTCAGCTAACAATGGTAATTTCCATTCTTATATCGATACGATATATCCCCGTGAGATTGAGATAAAAGATACCACAGAGACTGACACATCTGGTTCATATTTGTTGATATTTTACTTGAAAAAGACGTTAATGGTAATCCAACAACCAAGCTCTATGATATATGTGATGACTTTAACGCTTCATTCGTCAACTTCCCTTACTTATGTAGCAATATACATTCATCATCTGCATACGGAGTTTAGGTCTATATATATCAGTTGATTCGATACACAAGAGCATGCTCTACGTGTGATCAATTTCTAAAATGAGGTAAATTATTGAGAAATAAGTTGACGAAACAAGAATATCAACAGTCTCCTTTAAAGTTGTCAGTTCTATGGTCGATACAATAACCTTGTCAGCAAATACAATTTATCATTGAGTCAAATGCGGACTGACGTTTTCACACTGAATTGATGACAGATTTTTCCGTTATTTCATGACAAACAGCACACAGCGGGTGTGACCGGTCGGCAGGGGATGCTCACACCTCCATGGCACTTGATCCCACCTTTGATGTTTTAGAGGGCCGTGTTTGCTCTGCACCAATTTTGTATTGTTTAATGGGCTTTTGAGCTTGAGTGTTGTTCGTATACCCAAAGTGTCTTCAGAAAAAGCATGGATTAATATAGACAAAGGTCAACAAAATTGGTATGACACAAGTCAGCCAAAAATAGACCCAATTATATTTAGTCTTGCTAACAAGATCATTATCGACCATTCAATTTACGAAATGCCTTTGTTTTAGAATAAATTCTACTTCATGGGGTACTATATAAAACGGGTTTGCTAATAAAGGAACACAGTAAGTGCCCATCGGAATTCCAATTGTTTGTTGGAAGAAGACTACGAAAGTGTTGTCCACGAAGAACTCATACATCGTTTCAACATAAACTTTTATCAAAAATACCGTCTTTTGTGCAGAATCAGAGTAATTTTGTTGATGACCAATCTCCAAGAAATTCTCCGCGTTCCATTTTTATTGGGAAGCAATTGTCTATGATATCAAAAAGCTTAGTTTTTAATATCGAGAGGAATGGATGTACAATGTATAAAATGTTTAAAAAGTCGTACTTTTCTGTGGTATTTGAATGTTAATTTATGTTGTATTACAGACCAAACGCTACACCGGCGCGTCCCAAACCCCCTGGGTGTCTGGACTGTCTCAGGACCCGCCTTCATCTATTGCCCATCATTACATTTACATGGCTGGCCATAACCGTCTGTTTATCGTAAGCTGAGAGAGAGAGGTGTGGAGGTAGGGGGTGGGGAGGGAAGGGGTTAGAGAGAGAGAGAATGAAAGGGGGGTGGCGAGGAAAAGAGAGAGGGGGAGATAACTTATTTCATTTCTTTTGTTTTCTAGATATACTTTATCTGCTATCAGGAAAGATACAGAGGCAGATTTTCCATACATCAGGTAGTTACACAATGTAGATATAGATTACCCTATAGATGTAGCCGTCATCTGATTAATAAGAGGAAACTTTTCCTGTATAAACAAATTGTCATAAAATCCAAATTACATAAAACTTATTTGATACAAACTTAATTTCATAAAATCCCAAGAAACGTTTTCAGAAATTCAAATAAATGCTTTTAACGACTGATAATTCCTGTTTTCTAGTAAACTGTTTTATTTTTATCCTTATTGGCAGTAAGACAGCGAACAATGACCCACAGAGGGCGATTTTTGCTCAAATGGTGACCATTGGCTCAGTTTTATGTGAGTATTTTTTATATATTATACAACTGCATTTACAAAAACAACTCTTTTGATATGTTTGCATGTTAATAATAACAAGGTTATTATTATAGTATAGGGGATAGTTATTTATGAAAAGAAAGGTTAAAAACGTGAAGTATCTGTGAAACAGTTGAAACAGTATGCTTTATATGATGCTTTATATTTTATTTTTAAACGGCGTGTCATAGATCAAGTGGAAAACCTATCGTTTCGAATCTGAAAGTATCAAAACCTAAACATATATAAACTTAACAAATAAATATATATATAAATGCTTATTATTTTATAATCAGTACATTAACATATGGTGTTGTCCCTTTCTTTAGATGAAGTGTGTAGCGTACTGAGGTACATGTACTCAGTATATACAGTGTCTTGTTTCTTTTTCAGATAGTTTGTGTAGAGTACTATAGGTACTTAGTATACACATTGTTATGGCACGCCAAATTCACAAAAATGAGCTAAACATAGTTTCACAGTTGATAAACAAGGTTTATCGACTGTTAACTATAGTTTACAAACCATGTACTATAGATAACAAATTCGTTAACTATAGTTTTCATCTGTAAAGCTATATCTAACGGTTGTTAACTATAGTTTACGAATGCTAATCCAAGTTTATCTGTCTGTAATAAAACGTGAACAATAGATTTTGTTCATAAATATAGATTCACGTCCGTTAACTATAAATCACAATCGTGAACTATAGTTCAGAGTTGTTTATCATAGTTTCACAAATCGTGAAACTATATTCATCAGATCGTTAACTATAGTTAAGAGTTGTAAACCATAGTTTACAAATCGTGAAACTGTATTTATCAGATAATTTATGTTTTGCAATCGCAAATGATTGTTTTCAGTGTTAAGTATAGTTATACGGTTCTGTATGGCACGCCAATTTCACAAAAATGAGCTAAACCTAGTTTCACTATTGATAAATTGGTTTATCGACTGTAAACTATAGTTTACAAACCGTAAACTATAGTTAACGATTCGTTAAGTATAGTTTTCATCTGTGAAACTATATTTAACGGTTGTTAACTATAGTTTACGAATGCTAATCTAAGTTTACCTGTCTGTAATAAAACGTTAACAATAGATTTTGTTGATAAACATAGATTCACGTCTGTAAACTATAATTTACGATCGTTAACTATAGTTAAGAGTTGTAAACCATAGTTTACAAATCGTGAAACTGTATTTATCAGATAATCTATGTTTTTCAATCGCAAATGTATGGCACGCCAAATTCACAAAAATGAGCTAAACATAGTTTCACAGTCGATAAACTAGGTTTATAGGTTGTAAACTATAGTTTACGGACTGTAAACTATAGTTAATAACGTTAATCTATATTTTACATCTGTAAACCATAGTTAACGCGATAATCTATTTTTCACAACCGTAAAGTATACTTAACACTGAAAACAATCATTTGCGATTGCAAAACATAGATTATCTGATAAATACAGTTTCACGATTTGTAAACTATAGTTAACAAACCGTTAACTATAGTTAACGATCTGATAAATATAGTTTCACGATTTGTGAAACTATGATTAACAACTCTTAACTATAGTTTACGATTGTAAACTATAGTTTACAAACGTGAATCTATGTTTATCAACAAAATCTATTGTTAACGCTTATTACAGACAGATAAACTTAGATTATCATTCGTAAACTATAGTTAACAACCGTTAAATATAGTTTTACAGATGAAAACTATACTTAACGAATCGTTAACTATACTTAACGAATCGTTAACTATAGTTTACGGTTTGTAAACTATAGTTTACAGTCGATAAACCTAGTTTATCAAATGTGAAACTAGGTTTATCTCATTTTTGTGAATTTGGCGTGCCATACAAATGATTATTTTTGGTGTTAAGTATAGTTTACGGTTGTGAAACATACATTATCGCGTTAACTATGGTTTACAGATGTAAAATATAGATTAACATTGTTAACTATAGTTTACAGTCCGTAAACTATAGTTTACAACCGATAAACCTAGTTTATCGACTGTGAAACCATGATTAGCTCATTTTTGTGAATCTGGCGTGCTAAACATAGTTTCACGATTGATAAACTAGGTTTATCGACTGTAAACTATAGTTTACAAACCGTAAACTATAGTTAACAATTCGTTAACTATAGTTTTCATCTGTAAAACTATATTTAACGATTGTTAACTATAGTTTACGAATGCTAATCTAAGTTTATCTGTCTGTAATAAAACGTTAACAATAGATTTTGTTGTTAAACATAGATTCACGTCTGTAAACTATAATTTACGATCGTTAACTATAGTTAAGAGTTGTAAACCATAGTGTACAATTGTGAAACTGTATTTATCAGATAATCTATGTTTTGCAATCGCAAATGATTGTTTTCGGTGTTAAGTATAGTTAACGGTTGTGAAACATAGATTATCGCGTTAACTATGGTTTACAGATGTAAAATATAGATTAACGTTGTTAACTATAGTTGTTAACTATAGTTTACAGTCCGTTAACTATAGTTTACAACCGATAAACCTAGTTTATCGACTGTGAAACTATGTTTTGCTCAATTTTGTGAATTTGGCGTGCCATAGTTCTGAAACATAGGTTATCGCGTTAACGATGGTTTACAGATGTAAAGTATATTCTGTTAACTATAGTTTACAACCGATAAACCTAGTTTATCGACTGTGAAACTCTGTTTAGCTCATGTTTATGAATTTGGCGTGCCATATACATTGTCTTGTTTCTTTTTTATTTAGATGAAATGTGCTGCGTACTGAGGTACTCAGTATACACAGTGTTTTGTTTCTTTTATTTGGATGGTATGTGTAGCGTTTTGAGGTACACAGTATACAATGTTTTGTCTCTATTTTTAGATGGTATGTGTAGCGTATTGAGGTACACAGTATACAATGTTTTGTCTCTATTTTTAGATAGTATGTGTAGCGTACTGAGGTACACAGTATACAATGTTTTGTCTCTATTTTTAGATGGTATGTGTAGCGTACTGAGGTACACAGTATACAGTGTTTTGTCTCTATTTTTAGATGGTATATTCTGCGTATTGAGGTACACAGTATACAATGTTTTGTCTCTACTTTTAGATGGTATATGCTGCGTATTGAGGTGCTCTGTATACAATCTCTTGTTTCTATTTTTAGATGGTATGTGCTGCGTACTGAGGTACACAATAAACAATGTCTTGTTTTATTTTTAGATGGTATACGTATGTGCTGCGTATTGAGGTACTCAGTATACAATGTCTTGTTTCTATTTTTAGATGGTATGTGCTGCGTATTGAGGTACTCATTATACAATGTCTTGTTTCTATTTTTAGATGGTATATATTTGTTGCGTACTGAGGTACACAGTATACAATTTTTGTCTCTAATTTTAGATGGTATGTGTTGCGTACTGAGGTACCTCTCCCTCAAAGTGGACCTCGTCTCCTGCTCCGTCCCAAAAACCTATCACTGGCTGAATATTGTCTGTCTGTGTGTAGGCCTGCTGGTCAGCTTAGGAAACACATTACTGGGAAACTTTCCAGTACGTACTCAGATTGAATTACTGTAAATATGAAAGCCATGCTTCCTTTCTCCAATATGCCGTTAGAGTGGAACTTTAGTTGTAAAGGTGGTTAAATGCTTATGATTTTTTTTAATCGCACAAGTTTGTCGGTAAGAAAAGTTGATATATAAATTGCAACTCGAATATTTTTAATAAAGCATTCGTTGTACACGTTAGTTAGAATAATCTAACTGTGTCTCGGGACAAACTCTCACCGGGTCCGTAGGACATTTATCATTCGTTGTTAGCAGCACTCAAAACTCCAGTAGCAGTAATTGTATCCACAAGCAAAGAGCTCACCATTATGTACTGGTATTTTGTCAGTCTTTTATATTACTAACAGACAGATGGTTACAACAGCTATTTCAAGGGCCCTCACTATGTCGGAGCTGCAATGGCGTTTGTTGGCGGCGTAGTGTACGGCTGGATACAGACAAGGTTGTCATGGTTACTGGACTCTAAACAAAGAAGAACAAGCAGGATACAGTTGGTACTCATGATCTGGACTACAGTGGCCCTCTTGACATGTATCCAATTTTTTAATGGACAATCTACTTTTATGTTTCACTACTAGTAATCGAAGATTTGGGGGCATGTGGTTTTTTGCCAATCTATCCGTCTTTCTTCTTGCCTTTTGTCTCTAACCATACCCATAATGTTTGAATGGAGGGTGCTATAGGGCTTTAATTAATATTTCGTTTTTTCATGTGTAAAGACCTTTCTTTAGGTACCAACATACAAATGAATTAAATAATTTTGACCTTTTGTCATTGGAGTTTGACCTCCTTTTTGCAAAATTTACAAAACTTATTATTAACCATAACTTTTGAACGTTTGGGTCAAGACTTTCATATTCCATTTTCATATTTCATCTGCAGACCTTTCTTTGAGTATAACAATATTTTTTTATCTTTTCATTTTTATATTTCATGTGCAGACCTTTCTTTGAGTATAACAATATTTTTTTATCTTTTGAATTTGACTTTTTTTTATGACCTACTTTTGAAAATTTGTTACCTAGGTTAAAAATTTTAAACCAGAATTTTCACGTATCACAATGTATTTCTTGTGACAAGTGCTTTGCTTGGATACAAACATTTTTTACCTACTGACCTTGAAGTTTGATGTTCATTTGAAACTTTAACCTTGAGTATTCCTTTTGAATGGGTGCTACTATTGCTTCCATATTTCAATTATTCAGTTATATGTGAGTAGACCTTTCCTTTGTTACACTATACTTTTGGTCCTATTACATTGATCTTAGAGTATGACCTTCTTTTTGAGAAAAAAAATTCCTTTTGGTAATATTTTCCATTTCACTCGTGTTTTCCTTATGACAAGGCCTTTCTTGGGGTATGAATATTTTTTACCTCTAAACTTTGGAATTTGTCATACGATAGCATCAGTGTTTCACATGCACATCTTGTAATTTAGTTATTTTTTAAAATACAAATCTTGAGTGAAAATAATGTTAACCTTAACCTTTGAATATTAGTCGGGATATCAAAAGTAGTGTATGAGGTACAGAAGTCTAAAGGCTACGGATCAAAAGAGGTAAGTCACAATTGAGTCACAATTGATTTTAAGTGGATTTTCTGTTGGGGGGGGGGGTAAACCACAGAATTCTTTGATTGAATAACCGGCATTGATTAAAGAAGAGTAGGAAAATCTCAATAAACTGCAAGTGACGAAGACATAATCAATTCAAGTAGTTTTGATTTCGTTGCAAGCTATACAAGATACAAGATATTTTATTTACTAATCAAGGGCCCCGAGGGGCATTTCAACATATATAAATGTACAATTTAAACATTCTTTTTCTTTTTTAAAAAGAAATATAATTTTTTTTAAATAGTTATATGAATGACCAAGTTACATAATAATATTGGTCTCAGTGTCAATGATCATGCATAATATACAATGAATAAAAGCACAAATATGGAGTTGGTATATCGCTTAAAGACGAGTTTTTATTTCTAGGACTCCTTACGTGACGTGTACTTGGCATCCACCATAACGGAGTGGATCCTGGCTTTCTGCATCGCTGGCTTTCCTATGACCTTTATACGGGACTTCAAGGCTTCGACTCTGAAGAGTCCCAGAATAGTCAGGCGTGACTGTACAAAACAATTCCATTATGTGCGTAAAGGAACTCAACAATATTTGCTTATTATTCAGAGATATATTTAGTTTTGTTTTAATTGTCGATCTAATGTACAGATGATTTTTAAATTAGTTTTTTTCTTTCACTAAACATTATTTTTGTAGGTGAGAGAGAATTTGTTTCGTCTTCTCCTATTTGATATCATAACAAAATATATTATCAATTTGTATTTTTGTTTTAGTAGGAAAATTTTAGAGTCTGTAGGTCAGATATATTTTTGTTTCGTTTTAGGGAGATGGTAAAAGAGAAGAGAAAGATGCAATCTATTAATAAAACGATATAAGTATAGATAAGGATCACTAGTCTACCATTAATCGTTAGTCTTCCATTACATGTATGTGTGTTTAATCGTCAGTCTACACAATGCTTGCTAGTCTACACCAAGATCGTCAGTCATCAAGAATGGTATAAATGAAGGGCTCCTGAAATCAAAACTCATACTTTGCTTGATAATACGAGTGAGAAATATAGAAGAATAACTTGAAGGTAAAACAACACATTGCTTACATCTATAAATTTTAAAACTTTGTTTTGAATAAAAGTAATGACAAATTCTTTTAAATATACAAATTTTATGACAATCATAATTTCCATTCCTAGATGGACGTTTCACCGTTGCCTGGCTACACAATGCCCCCAGGTGGTGCTATGGACATTTTATTCTCCTTCGACACCACCGGGTCAATGTCATACATACTAGACGAGGTCAAAGGTCGATTAAGCGAGATGATCCAGAGACTTCAAGCTGATATTCCAGGAATCAGAATAGGGGTGATAGCCCACGGGGACTATTGTGACGAAAAAGTTTTCTATCTGGAAAAACACATCGACTTCACTCATAATGTGGCGGATCTGTGTAATTTTGTGGGCGAAGTCGAGGGAACGGGAGGTGGAGATCAAGACGAGTGTTATGAACTGGTGCTTAGAAAAGCAAATGAAGATTTTAACTGGGCACCAGTTTCCAACAAAGTTTTGGTGATGATTGGAGATGCCAACCCGCACGAACCAGATTATGAACTGAACGTGCACAATATTAATTGGAGAGACGAAGTCGATATTCTTGCAAAACAGGTAAAAATTTATAACAAAACCTAAATAATAAAAGGAGAAAATAAAAATCCATTTGTATATGCTGTAATTCCCATATTTTTGTTTCTGATAAATGTGGTACCTATATTTTAGGGAATTAAGATCTATGCTGTCCAGGCCTTGAATAACGAAGGAGTGAAAGACTTCTACAAAACTATGGCAGATAAAACTGGTGGTCACTATCTTAAGCTGGAGAATTTTTCCAGCATTTGCGATTTCATCATGGCAATATGCTACCGAGAAAGGGACGACGGCCTGTTTATGGTAATTGTGAATACTTTTTCTTTTGAATCAAAAATTAATAACTTTCCGGATTAAAGAGAAATAGGGCTCTGCAACCGAATTCTTTGAAAAGTTTGTCAAAATTTAATATATTTTTTCCGCCATTTTCTATAGAATTATGAAGCAGAAGTTACAGCCCGCCAAGGCACCTCTGGTCTCCACAAAGATCTGAACAACATGTTTGCCACCCTCCGTCGCGGAGACTCAGTGAGTAGCACGTCAATCCCAGGCTTTTCTATCTGCGTGTCTACCGCCCCACATTCACCATTGCCAGTCACACCCATGGACAGTATTGTTAGCTCAACGAGTGACGTCAGTACCAAACCAAAAACTATAGATTTACCCAAGGCGCCAATCCCACGTGCCCCAAAGGCTAGACCACTTAAAAAGAGACAACCGATTCCTAAAAATGTAAGTTTCCATTTTATTGCAAATCAAACGTCTGAAGAATATTTTTCTTCAAGATATTTGAATTCTTTGTTTAAAATTGCAGTATGAATTCAATGATAATTAAATTTGTGATTTTCAGAACTCGACAAAGAAGAGTATCCCACGCGAGAACATCCCAGAAACGAAATTCGCTCTTCGGAATTTGAAATGGACGCCGTGGAAACTAGCATACAGTCCCGAGAAACCAGAGGGCCCATTTCACAAAATGTATCTTAAAAATGGTTTTAGAAGAACAAAGTTATTTAAGAGCTCCACAGGGACAAAAGTTTACGAAGTTGCGGTACAGACGCGTCCAAGAGGAAAACTTCATGTTATGTACCACAAAATAACACCCTTGGACCTTGATCAAGGGTCATGGGAACGGTGTTTATTTCAGGGGTCTCGGAGACGTGTCTATGTTCACAGAAGACAAATTCTTCGAGTAATCCAGCAAGGTTGTCGTGTGTTTATTCGCAAAACAGACATTAGCAAGAGAGAAATGAAACAGGTCGAAAAACTGAACAATTACAGCTACGCATGGGCTAGGTCAATTTCAGGGAAAAAATCTCCAGAGAGAGCGGTTATTAAAAATCATAAAGCACTGTCTGGTATGGATTATTAGTGTTACTGATGAAGAAGTTCATATCTTGTTCACTCTGTCATGTTCATATCCATCGTGATATTAGAAATCATATGTTTATGTTATGTTTTTATACTATGCATGTGCAGTAATTAAATGAAATGTTTTGTTGTTCTGTTATTTTATAGTACAAATAAAACCAATTTGTTTTTCTATTTCAATCTCAATTTTTTTTTATTACAAAGAGAGACGTGTTCATTCTCTTGGGATTGCCAGTCTACACCGTAATTACTTTGTTTGAAAGTAGAGTTATCGCGCTTAGTGCACAAAATTACTCCATTTTAAATGTATTCAGCATAATAATATTTATCAAGTCTTGTATAAAATATATCAATTTAAATATAAAACATAAATGTACATGGCACACTGGATATCGCAAGTACGATCATGTAATAGAAATCTATACAGGGTCCGACACTCGTCAAAATTTGGTCTCGCCATTTGGGCAACCTTGGTACTAATCACGGGTTGCCCGAATGAATTTCAGGTCGTCCAAATAAAATATCAAATGAAACAAAACTTAATATGCAATTGTTTAAAATTTGTTAAGATAATTAACAGACGTTGTGTTTTGTGTTAAAAAATGTAAACCAGACATTTTTGGAATGTCAAGATGTCTTCCAGTATTTTATCAAACAAAAATATAAGCAGAATCTGACATGCAGAATGCTAAAGTTTGCAGTTTAAAACATTCATTTTCACTTACAATGAAGGCCTAAGTAAATGGGGTCAAATATCCCTGGACTGAATTAACCAGATGTGATATTACAGTGGACACCCAAAATGGCTATCTAGCAGCAGAAAACAATCATCAGATGATCAGAAAGTTGTATAAGGAAATGCAAGCTGTTACAATGATGATTATTACTCTTTATATTTAAGGTGATTGTTGACTAAGTTGACTTATTTTATATCTCAAATAAAACTTCATTAAGGACTTTTGGTAAAAATTACATCAGCTGATTGATCGAACACAGATTTGGCAGGAAGAAAAATTTACGCAGCTGCAATTTGAGCATGTTGAATGTGTTGGTTTGGTTACAGGAAAATATGTTTTCAAGGCCTTATGAAGTTTATTTTGAAATATTAAAATCATTATTAAATATTCCTGACTTGTCCCAGGTCGTCATTTGGGCGAGCCAGACTGAAAATCAGGTCGTCCGAAATCATTTCTGGGTGGAAATGACGATGTGACGAGTGTGAATGTCGAACCCTGTCATGCATCAATTCTGTGGATATATTACCACTGAAGTTGTGAAATTACATTGACTGTTTATCGTAAGCTGATAGAGAGAGGTGTGGAGGGAGGCGGTGAGAGAGAGAGAGAGAGAGGGTGGGAAGGGAGGGGTTAGAGAGAGAGAGAGTGGCGAGGAAAAGAGAGACGGGGAGATAACTTGATATTTTATTTCTTGTTTTCTAGATATACTTTATCTGCTATCAGGAGAGATACAGAAGCAGATTTTCCATATCAGGTAGTTACACAATGTCGATATAGATTACCCTATAGATGTAACCGTCATCTGGTTAATAAGAGAAAACTTTTCCTGTATAAACAAATTGTCATAAAATCCATAAAACTTATTTAGTACAAACTAGGATTCATAAAATCCCAACAAACTTAGTATTCAGAAATTCAAATAATTGCTCTAACAACTGTTTTGTCTTTTTTGATACTTCCTGTTTTCTAGTAAACTGTTTTATTTTTATCCTTTTTGGCATTAAGGCAGCGAACAATGACCCACAGAGGGCGATTTTTGCTCAAATGGTGACCATTGGCTCAGTTTTATGTGAGTTTTTTTTTTCATATATACAACTGCATATACAAAAACAACACTTTTGATATGTTTGTATGTTTAATTATAAAAGTGAAACATTAAAAAATCAGTCTAAATTGTGTAACAGTGTGCCATATGTTGATAAAATAAGATGTACTTAAGACAAAATATTTTATTTTTAAACGACGTGTCATAGATCATCTGGAAAACTTCTCCCTTCGAATCTGAAAGTATATATAGAAACATACACATTTAATAATATACGAATGTGTATGTTTATAAAACTTAAACTTTTAAAAAATCAGTCTACATTGTGAAACAGTACACAGACGCTTGACGTTTTTAACCTTTCTTTTCATAAATAAAAATATCACACATACTATAATAAGTATATAATAATAACAAGGTTATCATTATAGTATAGGGGATAATTATTTATGAAAAGAAAGGTAGAAAACGTCAAGTATCTGTGAAACAGGTGAAACAGTATGCTTCATATGATGCTTTATATTTTATTTTTAAACGGCGTGTCATAGATCAAGTGGAAAACCCATCGCTTCGAATCTGAAAACCTAAACATAAACTTAACAAATAAATATATATATAAATGCTTATTATTTTATAATCAGTACATTACATATGGTGTCCCTATCTTTAGATGAAGTGTACTGTAGCTACTGAGGTACATGTACTCAGTATATATATACAGTGTCTTGTTTCTTTAAATTTTCAGATAGTTTGTGAAGCATACTGGGTACTCAGTATACACATTGTTATGGCACGCCAAATTCACAAAAATGAGCTAAACATAGTTTCACAATTGATAAAGCAGGTTTATCGACTGTTAACTAGTTTACAAACCGTGAACTATAGTTAACAATTTGTTAACTATAGTTTTCATCTGTAAAACTATATTTAACGGTTGTTAACTATAGTTTACGAATGCTAATCTAGGTTTATCTGTCTGTACTAATAAAACGTCAACAATAGATTTTGTTGATGAACATAGATTCACGTCTGTAAACTATAATTCACAATCGTTAACTATAGTCGAGTTGTTAATCATAGTTTCACAAATCGAGAAACTATATTTATCAGATCGTTAACTATAGTTAAGAGTTGTAAACCATAGTTTACAAATCGTGAAACTGTATTCATCAGATAATTTATGTTTTGCAATCGCAAATGATTGTTTTCAGTTTTAAAGTATAGTTACTGTAAATCACTTTTTATTCGCGTGGACTTTATTTTCGCGTAATTACGCGAGACCATGCGTTCGCGAAAATTTAATTCCCGCGTATAAAAGTATTCCTTACGATTATATGGAGGAATAACATTATGTCTCGCTTATAAAGATTCAATGACAATCTCGCGAAAATAAGGTGTCGCAGTATACGGTTCTGAATCACAGATTATCGCGTTAAATATGGTTTACAGATGTAAAATACAGTCCGTAAACTATAGTTTACAACCGATAAACCTTATTTATCGACTGTGAAACTCTGTTTGGCTCATGTTTGTGAATTTGGCGTGCCATACATAGTCTTGTTTCTTTTTTATTTAGATGAAATGTGTAGCTTACCGAGGTACTCAATATACACAGTGTCTTGTTTTTTTTTTTTTGTACCCCGCTTGAAAAGTGGGGGACATTAATTTGGATCTGTCCGTCCGTCCGTCTTTCAGTCTGTCTGTAACGCTTTCGTTTCCACACGATATCTCGAGAATCCTTTGAGCTTTCGAATTGAAATTTTGCATAGCAACTCCCTATGGACTAAACAAGAACCCTATCGATTTTGAGGTCAAAAGGTCAAGGTCATAAATTCGCATATTCTGTCTGTTATAACACTTTCGTTTCCGCGCGATATCTCGAGAACCCTTTGAGCGTTTGCAATGAAATTTTACATAACAACTCCCTGTGGCCTAAGGAAGACCCCTATTGATTTTGAGGTCAAAATGTCAAAGTTCAAGGTCGTAAATTTATATATTCTGTCTGTTTGTTGCACTATCGTTTCCGGGCGATATTTCAAGAAGATTTTGAGCTTTTGCAATGTACATGTAATTTTATACCAAAACTCCCTTGGACCTCTCTCAACCCTCTCAAAGTTTGCCGCCCCGTTTGTTTTATTAGTATTTAATTTATTGTATTACATGTCGCAATTTTTAGCAAAGGGGCATGAGGAGATCGAGTTATTACGCATAAAACAGGTTCTCGTCGGACTTTATATTCTTATTACAACTATTAGAACTGTTTAATAAAGGCTAAATTAGACACCATGCATTGTGTAAAATTTTGACAATATCGAACGTGAATATATACATGTATGTGACTTCATGTTTGCATATAATTGTCGCGGATCGTAAGCGATTCCGTGGTCTAGTGGTATGTGTGAGAGGTCCCGGGTTCGAACCCGGATGGTCACTTTCTTTTTTTTTCGAAATACTTTTTTTTCTACTAAATAATAGTATTCAGCATGTAAAATGAAAAAAATTATGAGGTCTGGCTTGTACAAACTCATAAAATCATCATTACAGTGTGATAAATATTCCATATATAAGAATCTTCTATACACATAATAAAGAATAAGTAATTAAATCATTATATCCATATTGGCATATTTTATTTGCTTCAGTATACATATAATAATTTTACAAATTCAGTCAGGGGGATCCGACCACCCCCCCCCCTCCCCTGAACTGCGCATGGTTTACTTTTTCCCTAAACGGGGGACACAAATTCTCTGAATTAACTTCTTGTAGATGGTATATGTTGCATACTGAGGTACTCAGTATACACAGCGTATTGTTTCTTTATTTAGACGGTATGTGCTGCGTACTGAGGTACCTCTCCCTCAAAGTGGACCTTGTCTCCTTCTCCGTCCCAAAAACCTATCATTGGCTGAACATCGTCTGTCTGTGTGTAGGCCTGCTGGTCAGCTTAGGAAACACATTACTAGGAAACTTTCCAGTAAGTATCAGATTGAATAACTGTAAATATGAAAGCCATATGCTTCCTTTCCCCAGTATGCCAATAGAGTAGAATTTTAGTTGTAAAGGTGGTTAAATGCTTATAATTTTTTTTAAATCGCACAAGTCTGTCGGCAAGAAAAGTTGATATATAAATTGCAACTCGAATCTTTTTAATAAAGCGTTCGTTGTACACGTTAGTTAGAATAATCTAACTGTGTCCCGGGACAAAATCTCACTGGGTCCGTAGGACATTATCATTCGTTGTCAGCAGCACTCAAAACTCCAGTAACAGTAATTGTATCCACAAGCAAAGAAGCGGAACTCTTTCTCACAAATCGTGCTCACCATTATGTTCTGGTATGTTGTCAGTATTTTGTAACTTCATCATCTGATTACTAACAGACAGATGGTTACAACAGCTATTTCAAGGGTCCTCACTATGTCGGAGCTGCAATGGCGTTTGTTGGCGGCGTAGTGTACGGCTGGATACAGACAAGGTTGTCATGGTTACTGGACTTAAAACAAAGAAGAACAAGCAGGATACAGCTGGTACTCATGATCTGGACTACAGTGGCCCTTTTGACATGTATCCAATTCTTAATCAAAATATATTTTTATGCTTCAATAATAGAGAATTTGGGGACATGTAGTTTTTGGCCAATCCATCCGTCTTTCTTTTTGTCTTGTTTAGTCTATAACGTATGAATGGTGGATGCTAGGGCTTGAATTAATATTTCATAGGTATATTCCATGTGAAATAATCTTTCTTTAGTAACCAACGTACAAATTTAATAAATTTTTTTCCTATTGCATTGACTTTAGTGTATGGCATACTTTTTGAAAAAAAATCACATTTGGTCATATTTCTCATTAATTTTACATATGTTAAATCCGTACGACAAGGCCTTTCTTGGGTTATCAATATTTTTTTTTTTTACCTCTGAACCTTGAAATTTGCCATACGGTGGTATCAGTGCTTCATAGGAACATCTTGTTTTGTTTCGCAATTTAATTATTTTAATACAAATCTTAAATGAAAATTATGTTAGCCTTAACGTTTTGATTATTAGTCGGGATATCAAAAGTAGTTTATGAGGTACAGAAATCTAAAGGCTACGGATCAAAAGAGGTAAGCTAAACTTCAACACTGATTTTTTATTTGGGGATTGAAACTGGTGAATACATGAATAAATAATAATAATAGTACATGTATGTTTCGACAGAATATTCGGCATTTCTTGAAGAAGAGTGGTAAAATTACATGTCGCTAATAATAAAATACCCATTTTTGAGTACACATCGCTAAATTTGCGTCTCGCTAAAATTTCCACGTATAGTACATATAATATGATAAAAATATGTGTGGGAAAAGCTTCAAATTTTCGCATTCTGAGTTGCCTTTTTTTAGTTTTTGAAAATAAATATCATTAACAACAGATAATGAAAATAAAGAAATAAGTGTATGAAACACAAGTTTTTATTTCTAGGACTCCTTACGTGACGTGTACTTGGCATCTACCGTAACGGAGTGGATCCTGGCTTTCAGCATCGCTGGCTTTCCTATGACCTTTATACGGGACTTCAAGGCTTCGACTCTGAAGAGTCCCAGGATATTCAGGCGTGAATGTACAAAACAATTCCATTATGTACGTAAAGGAACTCGACAATATTTGTTTATTATTCAGAGATTAAGTTTTGTTTTTGTAGGTGTTAATATATTGAGGGGAATTTTTTTTCGTTTCCTCCTATTTGATATTATAAACAACATCAATTTATCAATTTGTAGTTTTGTTTAGTATGAAAACTTTAGAGTCCATAGGTCAGGAATATTTTTGTTTCGTTTTAGGGAGATGGTAAAAGAGAAGAGAAAGATCCTTTCTATTAATTATATCGATTTATTAATAGAAAAGGATCTTTCCCTTCTCTTTTGCCATTAATCGTTAGTCTTCCATTACATGTATGTGTGTTTAATCGTCAGTCTACACAATGCTTGCTAGTCTACACCAAGATCGTCAGTCATCAAGAATGGTATAAATGAAAGGGCTCCGAAATCAAAACTTCATACTTTGCTTGATAATCGAGTAAGCAACACCAAAGAATAACTTGAAGGTAAAATAACACACTGTTGAGAAATCTTAAACATTAAATTTTTGTTTCTAATACTGAAAAGAACAAATTATTAAATATACTTATATAACAATCATTTATTTCAATTCCTAGATGGACGTTTCACCATTGCCAGGCTTCACAATGCCCCCAGGTGGTGCCATGGACATTTTATTCTCCTTTGACACCACCGGGTCAATGTCATACATACTCGACGAGGTCAAAGGTCGATTAAGCGAGATGATCCAGAGACTTCAAGCTGATATTCCAGGAATCAGAATAGGGGTGATAGCCCACGGGGACTATTGTGACGAAAAAGTTTTCTACCTGGAAAAACACATCGACTTCACTCATAATGTGGCGGATCTGTGTAATTTTGTGGGCGAGGTCGAGGGAACGGGTGGTGGAGATCAAGACGAGTGCTATGAACTGGTTCTTAGAAAAGCAAATGAAGATTTTAACTGGGCACCAGTTTCCAACAAAGTTTTGGTGATGATTGGAGATGCCAACCCACACGAACCAGATTACGAACTAAACGTGCACAATATTAATTGGAGAGACGAAGTCGATATTCTTGCAAAACAGGTAAATTATAATTTTTAAATCTAAAAAATAAAAGGAGAAAATAAAAATCCATTTGTATATGCTGTATAATTCCCACATTTCTGTTTCTGATAAATGTGGTACCCATATTTTAGGGAATTAAGATCTATGCTGTCCAGGCCCTGAATAACGAAGGAGTGGAAGACTTCTACAAAACTATGGCAGATAAAACTGGAGGTCACTATCTTAAGCTGGAGAATTTTTCCAGCATTTGCGATTTCATCATGGCAATATGCTACCGAGAAAAAGACGATGGCCTGTTTATGGTAATTGTGAATACTTTTTCTTTTGAATTAAAAATTAATTACTTTCCGGATTAAAGAGAAATAGGGCTCTGCAACCGAATTCTTTGAAAAGTTTGTCAAAATTTAATATATTTTTTCTGCCATTTTCTACAGAATTATGAAGCGGAAGTTACAGCCCGCCAAGGCACCTCTGGTCTCCACAAAGATTTAAACAACATGTTTGCCACCCTCCGTCGCGGAGACTCAGTGAGTAGCACGTCAATCCCAGGCTGTTCTATCTGCGTGTCTACTGCCCCACATTCACCATTGCCAATCACACACATGGACAGTATTGTTAGCTCAACGAGTGACGTCAGTACCAAACCAAAAACGATAGATTTACCCAAGGCGCCAATCCCACGTGCCCCAAAGGCTAGACCACTTAAAAAGAGACAACCGATTCCTAAAAATGTAAGTTTCCATTTTATTGCAAATCAAACGTCTGAAGAATATTTTTCTTCAAGGTATTTGAATTTTTTGTTTAAAATTGCAGTATGCATTCAATGATAATTAAATATGTGATTTTCAGAACTCGACAAAGAAGAGTATCCCACGCGAGAACATCCCAGAAACGAAATTCGCTCTTCGGAATTTGAAATGGACGCCGTGGAAACTAGCATACAGTCCCGAGAAACCAGAGGGCCCATTTCACAAAATGTATCTTAAAAATGGTTTTAGAAGAACAAAGTTATTTAAGAGCTCCACAGGGACAAAAGTTTACGAAGTTGCGGTACAGACTCGTCCAAGAGGAAAACTTCATGTTATGTACCACAAAATAACACCCTTGGACCTTGATCAAGGGTCATGGGAACGGTGTTTATTTCAGGGGTCTCGGAGACGTGTCTATGTTCACAGAAGACAAATTCTTCGAGTAATCCAGCAAGGTTGTCGTGTGTTTATTCGCAAAACAGACATTAGCAAGGGACAAATGAAAGAGGTTGAAAAACTGAACAATTACAGCTACGCATGGGCTAGGTCAATTTCCGGGAAAAAATCTCCAGAGAGAGCGGTTATTAAAAATCATAAAACACTGTCTGGTATGGATTATTAGTGTTACTGACGAAGAAGTTCATATCTTGTTCACTCTGTCATGTTCATATCCATCGTGATATTAGAAATCATATGTTTATGTTATGTTTTTATACTATGCATGTGCAGTAATTAAATGAAATGTTTTGTTGTTCTGTTATTTTATAGTACAAATAAAACCAATTTGTTTTTCTATTTCAATCTCAATTTTTTTATTACAAAGAGTGACGTCTTAATTCATTCTCTTGCAACGGATTGCCAGTCTACCCCGTAATTACCTTGTTTGAAAATAGAGTTATCGCGCTTAGTGCACAAAAATACTCCATTTTAAATGTATACAGCATAATAAAATTCATAAAGTCCACATTTTTATATAAAATATATCAATTTAAATATAAAACATAAATTGATAAATCATCTTAATACCAGCGCACACTTTTTCCATATCGCAAGTACAATTTGAAATACATATGATTAAATGTTCCTTATATCTTTTCTTATGTTTTAAACATAAATATTTCAATAAAATATAATGTTTCAGTTGTAAATCACTTTGACATTGGTGGAAAATAAGGATTTTTTGTTACCTGTAAAAAGGAATTTTTGTGATACGGGGGGGGGGGGGGGAAAGATGTTTTAAAAATATTTTCCGTTTTTCATTGATTTCTATAGTGAACAAGAGGCCCAGGGGCCACAGCGCTCACCTGAGCATATCGGCTAGAAAAAAAGCACATATCAGATCAGAACTGAAAGTTTACTAGGGGGGGGGGCTTGAATTTTAACCCCCAGGGGGTCATGATTTGAACAAATTAGAATCTACACTACCTGAAGATGATTCCATTTAAATAGAAAAATATCACTAATCATGGCTTTGAAGTACTTGAAAAGAAGATTTTAAAAGGTTTCCCTATATATTCCTATGTAAAACTTTGGTCGGCCATTTTGGCCCCATCCTGGCCCCACGGGTCATGATTTGTTGAATCTACACTACCTGTGATTCCATATGACCTTTCCTGGTCCAGTGGTTCTTGACCATTAATTTTTCTCTAATTCATAATTACCTCCCCTTGGAAAAGGGCGTGGCCCTTCATTTGAACAAACTTCCCCTTATATTTGTAGCAAGTTTGGTTGAATTTCATTGTGAAATAAAATTGTTTTGATCAGAAAAGATTTAGACTTTAATAATTTTAGTATCTCTCTTTGTTTTCCCAAAATAGATTTAAATCATAAAAATATTAAAAATTCATGTTAACTAAAATTGACTTGGAGGTAGGCCATGCCAGTTTCAATTTAAATATAAAACATAAATGTACATGACACACTTGATATCGCAAGTACAATCATGTAATAGAAACAAACACAAAGGCATATATTACCACTGCTTGAAGACAATTATTTTCACGCTTCGTAGATTTTACATGCATTTCTGTGATTTGGCCTCCGTTTAAACACTTTCTCTTGCGAATCCATGACAAACAATCAAAACTAGTGCTAGACAGATGCGCACGGTGCCATATTCCCTGTAAGCTTCATTAAATAAGACAAACTCAATACATTTGTATTTACCCAGAAGTGTACCTTCATTCAAATTTTAGCATTGCACGCATGCGCATGTGAATGCATGTGCGTAATGACCATATCATCTTGTCTACACAATCTATATATTTTAATATACTATTTTATTAAAGTATTTACGCCAAAAGAATTAACAATTACGCTCGTTCAAGTGTATTTTTGATTTTACTCATTTCACGAAATAAACTACCCCTAACTTTCAAAGAGTTATCACAGAGAAAAAAATTAGAAATGGAAATATTCATGCATCAATAACCAAGGGAGTCTTTAAAGTTTAAGCCAATCAGATATATTACCATATATCATATTGTAGGATATCTGCAAGTTTTTCAAAGGATTTTGTCAAATAACAAGTATATTGACTTGAAGACAATTATTTTCACGCTCCGTACAAATTCAAAAGATTACACTGTATGTTCCAACTTTCTGTGAAGCTTTGAAATACACAGCCTGCAAGGTTTATATACTTTCTCTTGAACCCAAGAATCCATTAGGTACAAACAATCAAAATAAGGTTGTACACAGGGCATCTGGACACTGTTCACAAATAATGGACAACGAGTTCTGGACGAGCACTACCCGTTTTAGTTAAATCACCGGTGAGTATAATTATTCGGACCGGAAGTCTCATTTAGAAAATTACTGTGTCTCTAATTGCACCAACCAGGGCTCCACACCCCATTATAACGTTTTGGATTCGATCGCGGATCTTTGCTTTTAGTTTGTTGAGGCACAGCTTTTCTTTGGTATCGCTCTAACCGTTTTCTCATTTTCTGCACCAGCATTGGTTTGTACCCAGCTATATTTCTTCTTTCTGATGGATCATCTGCAAAATAATGACAACTTTACATTAAATAGACCATACTGATATTAATGCTGTGTGTATGTTTTGAAATCCGAGAATGTTCATAGGTGGGACGTAGTCAAAAATGTAGAAGTTTTGTAGAATTAAGTTTTGCTATGAATCATCTAATACTTCTTTTGACTGACATTATAGTCTCAAATTTGATGGTTCGTAAACTTCACGGAGAAGGGAGCATATAAATCAAATACCAAAATGGAGCTATAATCTGATTCGACCCCATCTTGTGTTTCAATATAATTCAAACAATGCATCCAAGCCATACGCACACCATAATGAACAAACAAATAATTATCAATGTGAGTAATGATAGTTTATGCTGTATTCAGCTTACCTTTGATATTATATAGAAGGTATTTCGGGAAAATCCATTTTGTTTTGTCCTGTTTTTTTAACTTCTGACAACGCTGTAGCTGCCTATATCTATGCCATTTTCTCACCATATCAAACCCTGGAATTTTGGCAGTCAACCAGCGAACATATCCTGAAAATAGTATTGGTGTATGTATACATGTATACGTAGATCAGAGTAAAAAAGATCAGTAAGGACTGTAATTATATAAAGAATGAGGGAGCTTCTTTGGATTCAGTACAAATCTATACACACTTGTAAGGTGCGAAACTTGATATTTAGCATTATATTGATGGATCAGGATGTTGATTCTGTTGCAGAGAACTCAAAAGCAATTTATTCAGAGTTTAATTTGCACTTAAATGTAACTATTAAAGCCCTATTTCAATATTACATACATTACATTTGACTTTTACTTCAATGTAATGCAACGTTTCCTTCATGCCTAGCTTTCTTTTTGGTCTGTCCAGCTGGGGTCAGCCGACCAAATCGTCTGTTTAACTTTAACATTTTACATCCATCTTCTACATTTCTACAATGGCTGATGGACCAGTTAAGTATTTTTCATACAAAACGCCACGACATTAGGATATCAAGGATGACCACTGACCAGGTGAAATTCGATGAACTTTTGGGTACATTAAACGTGTTGTGTTTTATTCACATATTGCTTTGATTTCAGGTTTTGGTAAACTTTAGGGTTACTACAACATAGACTGTTTCTTACACCCGTGAGTCAGACCACCAACTTTGATTACCGACACGACTATTTATTTTAATTATCCTGTGAGGGTGAGTGGCCGTTCCTCAAATGATATCTATTATCACACTTTGCTCATGATCCGATCATCTTATCTGTCATTGAATGAACATACACAGGGTATACATACTCTTCCTAATACCCTTGCGAGCATTGCCTGTTTTATTTAAACAATAATTTTACGTCATTTTGATTACAAAGTCGCTTGTCCTCTGAAGGACAACAGGGAATAGAGATCCTAGAAATGTAAATACCAATTACAAATCTGTCTCCCGCGCGGCGCAGTGGTTAGAGTGTCTGCTCTACGCCGCGGGTTCGAATCCCACTGTGGGAGGTGGAGACCAGTCCTTCGGATGAAACCGTATAAACCGAGGTCCCGTGTCGCCGTAGGTGCTGGCTCGATAAAGATCCCTCACTTCTCAATGGCCCTGAGTGTCGAGTACAGGACAAAATGTAGCTCCACCGGCAAGAGGTGGCGTCTCCATATGAGTGAAAAATTATCGTGAGGGACGTTACACAATATACAATCATTAATAACATGGCCAAGATGAATTTTAATATTACCTTTAGCATTTCTGACCATTCTATTTAGTGATTCGTATATAAATATATCTTGGTCACTGTCTGTTTCATATTCGTCATAGATTGGACAAAAGCTATCGGTCGCTGCCACTCGGTACCAACTATTGTAGTCCCCAGGGGTACCGACTATTAGTTTGTAGTCTCCCATTCTGTAAGGAAACGACAGAGTTGTTAGTTTTATAAAAAATTTGATACGTCGACTTTGTACATTACTATGACTTTACAACATCCCTCATATTTTTAAAATGTTTTTTCTTTGTTGAAAAAGATGTTTTATGGAATACCGGCTGCTTTTATTTAAAAAAAAAGTTTGCAACACGTGAAAAAAGAGGGATACGTGTACGTAGTTTTACCTTATGCCGTATGAATGTCGTGATTTGTCAATGTCGTAGATGAACTCCGTCCTCCGCGATGGTTTACAAGATCTTATCATCGGCCATTGATTTATACCATCGATCTGTTTTTCTAAAAAAAAGTAACATTTCAGATAAGAAATGACATCAACTTTCAAAGGAATAGAAATAAAAAATTCATCAAACTTAAGATGTAATTGCTAGTAAACCTAATTTTGGTCTTCCTCCTGCCGCTGCTAAAAGGGTAGGGAACCAGTCAGTTGAGTGGAATAATCTAAAACATAAAGCAATTTAGAGTCAGAAACAACATTTAAAAAGATGTCGTTGCATGAAATAAAATATAGTAGTTATCACATGTGTTACACAAACTTAAGAAAACATGCATTGATGGAATTTATTAGCCTTTGGAAAGATAAATTAGGTGGTTATAACTTTTGTACCCCTCATGAACGTATCCTTTCCTTTTCAGGAGGTTCTTGCTATACACGAAGGACACAGCTCTTGTTCCACCCTCCCATAAGGTCGTCTTAGATCCACGGAGGGGGAAATTGTTCCCAACAATATGAGCTGCCCCACCATTCTAGTCAAGAAAACAAATAAGATTTAATTTATAAAGGAAAGCATACAATGTACTAAAAGGAAACAGAATACAGTACATCGAAATGAACATTCAGTTAAGTAACTTTAAAATGGGCTTTTAAAAATGTTCAAGCACCTCTACTTAGTACTTACATCAGTTGTGAAGACTACCACTAGGTTCCCCAGAAATTTGTGTTTTTTGAAGGCCGCCATTACAGCCCCAACTGCGTCGTCCATTGCTGTTACCATGCCTACAAGCACCACGATAAGATTTGTTACATTTTATTTAATATCTTACTCTGATTTTGATTTCAATCAATTTAAAACTGAATGTTCCTTTTTTACATCAGTTATTAAAATGTATCAACTTCAAATTAAAACAAAATTATTATCAAAATGATTTTTTTATAAACCTTAAGCACGAACCAGAAAATATTTTCCTGTCTTTGTTTTTCAGAAGATGGTATCTTTTTTCATACTTCTTTGGTACCTGAAAAATTATGGTGTATCTTAAGTTAAAAACAAAGTAATTTCTGAAAAAACGCATGTTTATCTCCACACTAAATAGTTGGTCATGGGCAAAAAAAACCTGACATGATAACCGAGGGTTCAGTAGCTTGATTTTCCCTATTTCTCATCATTACCCTGCGTTGTATTAAATTATACCTGTAATGGAGTGTGAACCGACTGGAAAGCCAGGTACAGAAACAGCGGGTTCTTATTCTTCTTGTGTTCTTTTATAATGTCCACAGCCCTTTTGGCGTACGTTTTCTTAGGAATGAAGAAAAAATATCACAGCTAAAAATGTAAATGACGTCATGAAAAGTAATATTCGGACAGTGAGTCGAATTTGAAAAGGATCCGTGAGAAAAACCAAGTTTATGTTTAATTTGATGGAGAAACGTTCTTAACTCTGCAGGATTTAAAACCATTGAAATGTAACCTCGATGTCTAACCTCTCTTATAAAATTATGATTGCGCCTTACGTAAACAGCGATTAAAACAGATTTCATGTTATCTATGCTACCGTTTAGATGTTTTTGAAATTCTTATCATACATATGTAACCAATATAAGAAATAAAATTATATGTCTAATTTATAGCCGAAATATGTTGTTAAATTATTTGTTCCTTCATACTTTCCATTTAATTGCAGGCAATGTTCATGTAAATTACATAACCGTGACTGTCAAATGGGCAATTTGAAATAAACATTTTTTTCCTTACCTGGTGCACCCTTTTCTCTTTCAGCTAGTTTTTAATGGTCGGGTTTGTATTTATAATTGTTTCTTTTTATAATAATTCGAAACCCATGGAATGTCGGTACGTAAGTTATAATGATTTGAAAGAGTGAAAACTTCACATGCTTATTTTACTGCTTAGGTATAGACAATGCTACATTTGTATGGTCTGAGAGAAACTAAAGAATGTTTCATTTCGAATGATTTCATCACCAAAATGTAATTATTTTTCTTTAATTGGAATGGAAAAGTGATTTTGAAAAAAAGTTCATGCTTACTGTGGAATATTGCTTTTTAGGTGGATAAAACACTGTCTTATTAAACCGGAAGTCGTATCCTCCAACTAAAATAATCAGAAAAGGGTAAGAATTCTGTTAAATTCATATACTCTAGGCATCGTAAACCTTTAATGTTTCATACATGTAACTGTTTCGCCAATAAACAAACATAAAAATGTTCATTTATTTCAGATTTATGTAATCTTGTTGACTTTGGTATATAGGAGATTTCAGAGCAACATGAATCCAAATTTGATTGATTTATTGATGTTAAAAGTAAACCCAACCGTTGGTGTGTTTGTAGTAGTCCTGAGCGCCTGCATAGAACCCTAAAAATGAATCAAATCCACGCCGAGTCGGTGTGTACTTCTCGTTACAAAACCCCAAGTGCCATCTGCAAAAAATAATTGCAATAAACATTTATAGGACCTTAACTGATCACAATTTATGTTTTACAGAACTCTTCTGCTGGTTCTGATAATATCTGTATTATAAGAATTTTAAAACTTGTAATTCAGTCGTTTTTGATTTACATACTTTCCAATCATATGCGTGGAGTAACCTAGTTTCTTGAGTTTTTCTGGGAGAGTTGGTGTATCTAGAGACATAAAGCGTGGTTGGCGAGGATCTATTGCAGAACCCTGAAAAAACAAGAAAAAGTATCCTTTAAACCCTTTCGAAATGTTTGAGAGTGTTAATGATATGTCACCATTTGAAACAGAAAGTCCCTCCAAACAATATTTTATGTTTCAAAGTACAGTGTACATCTGATGTTACCAAAGCTTTCTATAGAAATCAAAGTTTTTTTTTATCCTTTCACTCTGATCTTTAAGTTGGACTTGTGAAACAATTTAACCTAAGACATAACTTTTGAATGTTTGGTAATAAAGGGCTTTCATTAACCAAAGATATATATTCCTCGGAACAAAAAAAAATCATCGAGTATCTTTTTATCTTTTACTTTATTTGAAAATACATTAACCTAGCCAAAAACTTTTGAACTTTTGGTGCAAGAAATTTGATACTTCATTTACTTAATTCCTGTGACAATTTCTTTCCTTCGGTATCAATATGATCCTAATCTTTGAGTACGACCCACTTTTGAAAAACTTTAACCTTAGCCATATTTTCTAAGTGGTTGGTGCTCAGACTTTCATATTTTTTTCTCATTTGTTTTCCATTTGACAAGACCTTCCTTTGGGTACCAACATTTTGAACTCTTCCTTGATTTTGGAGTCTGACAACAATTGAAAAACGTTAACCTTCGGCCTGAGGTACCATTGCAGAAGGCAGTAGTGTTTCATAAACATATCTTGTTTAGTAGATTTTCTCATCAGTGGATTTTAAATATGTTGTTTTTCTCCTTCAATGTTCAGATACGATGAGAAGATGCTAGAAAATTTTTAAGCTACAGTCGACATACTGCCTAATAACTAGTAAATCTAAGTACAGAAAGGTTATAGCGAACATCGCCAAAAATTTCATTACAAAGTTTGTTTCAACAATTAAAGGTGAAAAGCTTTCGAGTGACACGTGACACCTGTATATTTTACCCTCTGTGCTGTCAGCATCAGCAAATAAAGTAAAGGAAAAGCTTATTTGTCAAAACAAGATCAAACTTACCGATAAGCCAACTCTAAAAGGGTAGACACCGGTCAGAAAACTGTTCCTTGATCTGAAAAGTAAGTGAGCTGACTGTTGATGTTCACAATTAAGATCGGAGAATGTTTCAGATTCTATTAAATAAGTAAATGATACACTTTGTTTTCCTTCATATTATTTTAATCAAACTCTACATTTTTTCTTGTTTTTTTCCTCCTGGGAGCTTTGGGAGTTTCAATTTAAGCTTTCAGAAGTATATTGAAATGGGTGTGAATTTCCTTCTATATACAGTCGTTTGGCCAGTTCCGAATAAGAAACCGATTCGGCGGTGCTATAAATATACTAGGCATTATTTTAAAATCTAAGTGTTTTGTCAAGGTAGTTCGTTGACTTGTGGAATTAAATATTACTTACGGTGTACATATTGGGTGAACGTAAGAGGAGTTTAATATCACCCCGGCGTGCGCCATTTTGTCCAAATTTGGTGTATAGATATCCGGATTATGCCATCCAACATCATTCCAACCTTAATAAGAATGAACAGATGTATGAAATACTCTGGACATATTCAATTTTAGTTTACTAACAAGATACAAATGGGATACTTTTAAATTAAGTTAAATTTAAATTTTTATAAGTGTAATATTAATATGTATCTCAAGAAGCAGGAAGACATTTGGTCATTCAGTGTGATAAATACCAGTTTAAAACATTTTTTAGCAACATTTCATTGAAAATAGGAATTCCATTAAATGCAAGAACCTTATCGAAAGTTATCTCTGGTAGCATTGCTGTAGCTAGGTGGTGCATCTTTTATGGTTACAGTTAGAATTTAATACGATCAGATACCACACAGATGTGTAAGTTCTAAAGTAAAATACGCTATACAATGTATCTTAATTGATGATTTTACAGTTTTAAAAATATAATGTATATTTCAGAATTTCCTCAACGAATTTCTCTCAGAGCGACATCGCATTATTTTACTTCAAAACATAAAATTCTCTGTGTACAAATCTGTTTCGATACAGTATGCGATGAGGTTCTACCTACACCTGCTGGCCTGGTTTTAAGCCTATCTTATGGTGTGGATTTCCATTAATGTGGCGATAAACTCTAAATAGCGAGGTCAAATCGAGTCGTTAAGTCAAAATTTCTAGGTCAAACGGCGCAAAAACGAGGTCAGTTAAAATATTTACTATGCGATCGTATGATTGGAAACTAAAGGTATTTGACCTGAAAAAAGTTTCTGTTTATTAAGGCATTAGGAGAGGTGTACTTTGGCAGCATGTATTTAAATTATGTCAGATGATTGTATATGGTCGGGGCTTATGTATGAAAAGTTAGTCACCTCAGGTAGTGTCGACGACCTTAATTTAATTCTCTCGAAAATATTTTTGAACAAATCCTTTTCTTCAGTTGCTTATGACTAGTAGAACAGCTAGGATTTATTTTCACGTAATGTTAAAGCTTATTGTTTTAGACTGGTTAAATGACATGCTGGATGACATATAGTGGCATGTGTTGTTCCTATCTCTAATACAGTGTACATGAAGAATATAGAATTAAGAATGGATTAATGAGCATGATAGAATTTTCCTTAGACTTAGTTTTTTAAAACCAAACGATTTTTCGACATTCTTTTTCAAAAATACAATAGAAAAGGTCAATTAAGTACACGATGTGACCGTGTGGTATATATCTATGACCTTATGTATTTACAGAACATACTTACTTATCAACAATACCCTTTTCACACGAGAATGATATCATTGAAGTAAAGATAATTCAAAGTAAACAAACAGAACTGATTTACAAGTAGCTTGCATAACAGCTAAATCTAATAACGCAACAGAGATCTCCAATGATTAAGCAGGATTACGATGAAAGGAACTTTTTTATGGTTAAATGTTTGGACATAGTAATTATAAAAGCTTCGGTAAAAATTAAACTTCAACCCTAAATAAAAAGATAATTATCAAACTACATACAACTAACATATAATTTTATAAAATGAATAAAAACTTGATGGAGAACATTACTTAAATGATGTGCATCACAGACATGAATATTACATACCCAAATCGTCTGCAACAATGAAGAGTATGTGTGGCTTTTTGGCGCCCTCCAAAACAGGAAATAGTAGACAGAAGACAACGAAGGTACCACGAAGCATCCTTTGATTTTTTTCTAACGTATTCTTCGGCAAAGTTAATGAAATCAAACTGTCAAGGGACACTTCTTCTCTGGAAGAAACTTAATTCGAAGGACCATCTTCTTGATTCCATTTTTATGTCTATTCAATATTCACGGTCAACTGAATTTCGTATATCACGCGAAACGTTCAGAGAACCAATGGAAAATCACTTTGGAAACGGTTATGAAGAAGAAACTTGCAGATGAGTAGTGACAATGCAAGTCCTCAATCGTAGTAACGCTAGGAGTTTTATCACGTTTATCAAATGAACCCTCTCTTCTTAACGCTCAATACAGAACTGGTGACTCAACACACCAACGAAGAAAATTTTAAATCATGCTGTATACCCTTCTGATCAGGTGTTCTCAATAAAAAAAGCAGTCTTTATTGCTCTTTTGACCCAACTTTTGAGAATCTATGAGAAGAAAAAAAGACTTACTAACATTTTAAAATGAAAAATCAATAAACATTGTGCTTTTTTTTTAAAATATGTGTTGTTTTGACAGGTCATGGGAAAGGCATTTGTACTGGTTTTTTGACAGTTTAAATGCATGGACTTTGAACCTTGGAAGAGACTGCATGTTGTGAAACTTAACAAGAATGAAGTGTCAAGTATCGACCGCATTTTTGTTCGCTCATTTTGTGTATTTTTTTCATATTGGTAAACAACCCAGTGTGTTGTTGTAAATCAAAATAAAATGAAGTAAACAAGTATTTACGAATTTTCAAATTAAAATGTAATTTGAAAAATATTTTTTGTTGTTCTGAAAACATAAACATTTTCCTCAACATCTGATAAAGTTACACTGATAAACGAACATTCCCACTCCTGTTCATGTTAAAATTTTGAAGAAAGATTTATTTTAGAAAGTGAAAGTAGGTTTTTCATGCACGCTTCCAAGTCAGAATTTAATCTATATTCTAAAAAAATCACTTCTTAAATACTTTGAATACAGAAACTAAGTCAATCACTTGTTATACTAGTAAATTAAATCATGAAGAAACTCACAAAAAATCACTTTTTTCACACATTTCTATGAAAATAATTTCCAACTGACGTGCAGATTAAAATGCCTTACACTGGAGCCCGGTAAATTATTAAACTAAGAAAAATTAAGAGGTCCACAGGCAATACATTCACCCTCCTCCTTTTCTCTTAAGGTAATTCCACCCTCCTATGATGTCATAGGTTTTTGCAAAAACTGTCATTAAATTTAATTCATACCCAATAGAACAATATATTTTGGAAGAATGTTTTTCCATAAGTGTAATGAAAAACATTGTTAAGTAAAAGGATTTTTAAAAATTTATACTTTATTCAATCAATTATTCAATCTTTTAAAAGAACGTTGACAAGGGCAATAACTCCTGCTCAGATGGCTTCATTTAGGGATTTTCTTTATTGTACTTCTAATGTAATACAGTTTACAATTCAAAAGTATCTTATATGTATCAAGTATATAAGAACTTTCAGCATCAGAATTATGAATTTTAATCTGTTTTTACGTAATATATATGATACCGTTACAAAAAAATGTACGATTTTTTAAGTTGACATATATGCTTCTGTTTATTTGCGTCTCCCATCTTAAATAATATGGCGACCTATACATTTTTGGCAATAATTGGTAAATTTAAGCTTTATTGAATGAAAATAAATTCAATTTTTGTACTTTAAACCATTAAGATTGTGAGGGTGAAAAGACCTTAAAACGTTTTGAATCATGTGGCTCCACCCTCACCCAAAAGAGTCAAGACGTCAGCAAACTAAATGAATGTAGTAAAAATCTTCTTTTAGTCATATTCACTGAAGCTACACAACATGGAAATGTCAAAAAGCGGGATAAATAACATTCCCTTGTCATTTTACCTGATGGAAGTAAATACAAAATTGATTGTTCTAAAGAAGATTCTTTATACTTGTGATATGTAAAATTTGATCCCTAAATTTCAACTCCATGTACCCTAAAAGTAGAATATATAGGACAACAAAGAATTTTGGCCCCCCGTTTTCAGTGTCTTTGTGGTTGGGATGTCATTTTTTATGACATACTGTGTCAAATACTAGTTTGAAAGCCCTTAAGCCTATCATATGTCATTTAAAAATTATCACTGAAGTTGATTTAAAAAAAAAAATAAGGTCATTCGTGAAGGTAAAGGGATCAGAAATCATAGCATGCTCGAAAATATCTTGTCACAGGAAATGCGGATGTCAAATATGAAAGCCCATCTCTTCTCAATAAGGGAACAAGATGCGTTTGTGAAACACTGATGACCCCGTACGGCAAAATAACGAAGATTAAACTTTTCTTAAATGCAAATAAAATGTATTATTACCCAAAGTATGGTTTTCTCACACGAAATACAATTGTGAAATACGAAATCTCTAGCACCACCTGTTCAAAAGCTATGGCAAAGGATAATTTTTTAAATGATAGGACAAACCCCAAGGTCAAAGTTGTTGGTTTCTTAAGAAAGGTCTTGTCACAAGGATTACAAATGTGAAAGATCTAAACCCTAACCGTTCAAAAATTATGGCCAAGGTAATTTTTTAAGTAGGTCAAACTCCGAGGTCAAGGTCATTCTTGATATCTAATGAAAGTTCCTGTCACAAGAATTAAATATGTGAAATATGAAAGCCTTAGGCCTAACCCTTCAAAAGGTATTGTCAAGGTTTGTTTTTTAAAAGTAATTTCAACTCAAGGTCAAGGTCAAAGGGTCAAAGTTTTTGGAATCCAATAAAATGTGTTCTTACAAGGATTAGATATGTGAAGTATGAAAGACATAGCCCTTACCATTCAAAAGTTATGGCCAAGGTTAAAGTTTTTTTTCACAAGTATGAAAATATCCAAGGTCAGGGTCAAAAGGTCATCGTTCTTGGTATCCAATGAAAGGTCTTGCCACAAACAATACATAGGTGAAATATAAAATTCCTAGTATCTATCATTCAAAAGTTATGGCCAAAATAAAAGTTTGGAATTTTTGTGTAAAAGTGGGTCAAACTCCAAGGTCAAGAACAAAAGGTCAAATTTGGTGATACTCAAAGAAAGGTTTTATCATAAGGAATACACATGTGAAATATGAAAGTCATAGCTCCATTTTAATCAAAGGTTATGGACAAGGTTAATGTTTTTGTGACGGACTGACAGACTGACGGACACACGAATGAGATTTAATGTCCCCTCGCTTTCGCAAAAGCGGGGGGCAATAACGTCTCATATCAAAATTTTCTAATTTGCCTTTTATTCATTAAAATATTATATGTTCTTTAAATTTCCTGTATTTCCAGGTTATGCTTTGAATCACTGTTTTAGCACCACCAAACCTCATAGGTTACAGTTTGAACAAATATTTATTTGAACTACATTAGGATACCTGAACATATTATTTATTATGGTCTTGAACAGATTTAAGGTCACCCGAGTCATTCAGTTAACATAAGTATTATCGTCATCGACCATTGTCTTAAACCTTTGAATATGTTCAACTTTTATAAAATGGCTGGACACAATTCGACCAACTTTAGAATTTATGACACCTATAATAAATTAATGCCAAGTTGTTGTCTTTTGGATCTGAGGGATTCCAGATTAAACACTTAGTCAAATACACATATACTAAGTATTTAAGAAGAAATCCATGCCCAGAACCAGGGCTGAAACACCACATTTTGGCTAAGTTGATCATATTTTGAAAAATATAAATACATTTAAAGTTTTTTAAAAAAATTAATTAATCAACTTGTAGCAGGCATATTCCATGCATTATTAGAACGAGTTCTACGCCGTTTTCAAAAGCTGTTATCATTTTTTTTTCTTATTTCTGGTTAAAAAACAAAATCAAAAATTTATTGGACATCTGTAGGACACCCTAAATCATCTTCCTAAAGATGAAACTGTAGCAAAAAACCAATATTTAAATATTAAAAAGTAAAGAAAGTAAAATTAATCTACCTTAAAAAAAGTTTCGAATAATCTGTCTTTTCATATTTGGTAGCCCGCAGACTTAAAAACGTAAGAAGCAAATTCAAAGAATTGTGGTCCCCCCGCTTTAGGTGTCTTTGTCGGTGACATATTGTGTCAAATACGAACGGTCTATCATATGTCATTTAGAAATCATAATCAAAGCTGATTTTCTAAAAAAAAAAAATAAGGTCAATCGTGAAGGTCAAGGGGTTGGAAATCATAGCAAGCTCGGAAATGTCTTGTCACATGTAATGCACATGTCAAAAATATGAATGCTATATCTCTTCTCAATCAAAAGTTATAAGGAACAAAATGTCTTTGTGAAACACTGATGCCCCTGTATGGCAACATAGCGAAGATTTAAACTTTTCTTAAATGCAAATTAAATATATTGGTACCCAAAGTAGGGTCTTTTCACAAGAAATACGACTAGGAAATATAAAAGCCCTAGCACCATCTGTTCAAATGTTATGGTCAAGGAGAAGTTTTTGAAAGGTAGGTCAAACTCCAAGGTCAAAGGATCAAAGTTATTGGCTTCTGAAGAAAGGTCATGTCGCATGTATTACATATATTAAAGATGAAAGCCCTAGTCCTAATCGTTCAAAAGTTATGGCCAAAATTAAAGTTTCTAAAAAGTAGGTCAAATTCCGTTTAAAAGTTATGACCAAAGAAAAGTTTGGAATTTTTTAGTAAAAGTGGGTCAAACTCCAAGGTCAAATTTGGTGGTACCCAAAAACGTCTTGTGACTCTTGTCACAAGCAATGCACATGTGAAATTTGAAAGTCATAGCTCCACTGAATCAAAAGTTATGGGCCAGGTTAATGTTTTTGTGACGGACGGACAGACTGACAGACGAATGAGATTTATTAATGTCAATTGATATTAAAACTCAAAGCATCAATCTTTGTTTTGTTTTTGCTAATATGTATATGGTCTATATAAAGAGATTTTGAAATTGTTCATATTATTTACTTCAGAAATCATAATTTACCGTCAGTTAAATATTTTACCTTACACTAGCACGAATATATTTAACACTATTTTTGTTTGATAATTTGAAAATATCTTATTGTTTAATTACAAGGTCTGAAAACGTATTACGCTCTTTCCCTACATGTAAATTACACATTTGAATTGATACAGTTAAGCATGAATTTTAAAAGTTTAAAGTATTTGCAAACGTTAACAAATCGACATACAAATGCATATAATTTTGTACAAATGCGTACATTGGTACACTAATTAACAGGAAATCTACCAGAATGCTTAATATATGTTTAAAAAAATAAAAGAGACGTTCATGATCTGCAGCATTCAATAAATCTAACCCAACCCAACCCCAACCCCCACCCCTCCTTATATAGAATGTGAATTTTGTCAAATTGGAAAAAAAAAGAATATCGTAAAATTCTTATCTGGCTTTCACATACTTTGGACATACAAAAAATAATGATATGTATCCTCAACTTTACTACTAGAGCACAAAAGACTTCATATTAAATTGCATCTTCATGTATAAGGTCGTTATTCAATGCATGTCATATATCGTTGTTTTCACATAAAAACGTATTCAAGAGGCTGTGTGAATCAGATGTAGATTTCAACAAGGCCTCTAATAAAATATGAAATTAAAATCAAAATAAAAGATACCACATTTCGACACATCTCTTTCCTATTTGGATGTGTTACTAAGACTAGAGGCCCACGGGCCTTATAGGTCACCTGAGTATCATGTGACAACTTTCTAACAATTGAATTGGTTCGTGTTTTAAATCAAAGGCAATGAAATTCAAAATTTTGAAAGTGGCACTTTTGCTTATCATAACTATACACTTAGCTTGCTTACTTTGATTACTTAATACCCAGAGGTAAAAAAGAGTAAACAAGAGAAAATCATTTCTACCTTATAACCACTTGTGCACCCTATCCCACAGGAACCACTGAAACTGGGGCACATATTTCAAAATTCTGGAAATTTTATCATAAATTTTATATCATCATAAATGGTTCATTAATAATTCATACCACAAAGCAGATATCAAAGCATTAATTTCTTTTCAGACTATGTAACCCCCACCCCAAGTACCCTGACCCAGGTGCCCTGAAATTAACCATTTTGGAAGAAGCACCTTTCATCATCATTAATATGTACTTACTTAGAACATTGGCATAATACCCAGAAGCAAAGGAAAAGTTTGTCGAAGAATTCATGAATTTTCACTCTATAATCATTAGAGTCCTGCCCTAAACCAAAAATCCTCACCCTTGGGCCCTGAAATTCATGCATTTAGAAGAGGCATTCTTTCTCATCATGACTATGTACGCACATATATAGTTCACTGGTTTATACTCAGGAGCAAAGAAGAAAATTTTTAAAGAATTAATGTATTTTCACTATATAATCAATAGAACCCCACCCTAACACCGGAGCCCCTGACCCAGAGGCCAGATTTTCACAATTTTAGGAGAGACACTCTTATTCAACATGATTATGTACTTGTTTAGTTTATTTAATACTCAGGAGCAGAGAAGAAGATGTTTAAAGAATTAATGTATTTTCACTTTATGATCAATAGAGCCCCACCTTAACACCAGAACCGCCAACCCAGGGTCCAGGAAATTCACAATTTTGGAAGAGATGTTCTTGTTCATCATAACTATGCACTTGGTTAGTTTGTTTAATACCCAGGGGCGGAGAAGAAGATTTTCAAAGAATTTATGCATTTTCACTATATAATTAATAGAGCCCCGCCCTAACACCAGAACCCCTGACCCCAGGGCTATGAAATTCACAACTGGGAAGAGGCAGTTTTATTCAAAAGAACTATGTATTCAGTTTGTTTTTCAAATACCCAGGAGGAAAGAAGATTTTCAAAGAAATAATACATTTTCACTATATAATCTATATAGCCCCGCCCTAGCACCTAAGAACCCCTGACCCTGGGGCCATAAAATTCACAATTTTGGAAGAGGCAGCCTTATTCAGCATAACTATATTTTTATTTCGTTTATTCAATGCCCAGGAGCAGACAAGAAGACTTTCAAAGAAATAATGCATTTTCACTATATAATCTATTTAGCCTCGCCCTAGCGATAAAACCCCTGACCCCAGGGCCATGAATTTCACAATTTTGGTAAAGGGCTTAATGCTGATTGCAATCATGCAAACAAATTGACTGCTTGATGTCCAGGAGTAAAGAAGAAGACGTTTAAAGATTGCATTAATTTTAGTGGTTTTGGTCCCACCCCTCAGGCCCAATGGGGGGCAGTGTTACAACGCACTTTGAAAAATTACGCACTTTGAAAAATTTTTTCAAAGTGCGTTAAGTTTTGAGACCAGGTTAACGCACTTTGAAAATTTTTTTCAAAGTGCGTTGAGTTTGGGACCAAATCAACGCACTTTGAAAAAATTTTTCAAAGTGCGTTAAAACTGTACATCATAATTTTACACCATGTACACATTTAACGCACTTTGAAAAAATTTTCATGAAACAAAAGGAATTAGACTTATATTTTTGAAATAGACAACAGTATTATCCCCTCGCAACGTATGATGGGATATAGTGATGCGATTATGTGTGTTATTACTTTATGTGTATATTAGTTTTTTCTGTGTGGAATTTACGTAATTTGTATTGGGATCGATGTCAAATGATTTACTGAACATGCTTTTTTGGGAAGGAATGCTCCGCTTTGCGGTGCCCTTACTTTGATATGTTTCTTTCTAAAAACTGATGGATTGAAGAAAACCAAGAAACGGAAAACGAAGAAAAGACTGGCTGAATTAAGGTCTATCAGCTCAACTCTTTATCATTCCCACCCAGATATATCTATTTCTATAACTCGTTACCTTAAGTGTCAATGATATTTGAAAAAAAGAGCATTCTAAACACAGTATAAGCACTGTACAAGGAAGTCTGTAGTAAATCGAAATTTTGTTCTTTTAAATCTCAAAGTCTATTTATGTTCATTTTCAGGAAAATCAGAATATTAATTACTAGCTGTAAATTCCTTATTTTTCGCGAGTGTTTTTTTTTTTATCGCGAACTGGCTCTCAAACGTCAAATCGCTAGAATTATAATTCGCAAATGAACTGTTAATGAACAGATTTTACATAGATTTAAGCATCAGAAAAATAAAAGCGAGTAATATTTTTTTTGCGAGTGATGCTTCTTGCGAAATTACGCAGAAATTAATTCCTCGCTTATATTAAGGAATCTACAGTACCTGTCTGCTTTTCGTTGTTAATTTGACACCATATCTGATAATCTCTCTGTTAAACTCCAGGTTTTTAAAAAAAACACAAGTTTTGCCAAAATTATGGAGTTATTTCTCTTTGGTATCCCAAATAAGTAAGGTTTTATGAAAATTCATATAAATATCTATAAATCTTTTTAGAATCATTCCAATATGTTAACTTTTGAGAATTGACTAAGAGATGGGCGGAAGAACAATACTATCGTTCGTAGTTCTTTACGACATTGAATGTTGACCTTTTGACCCCAAATTCAAAAGGGGTCTTCCTAAAGCCACAGGGATTCTGTTATGTTAAATTTCATTGCAAATGTTCAAAGGTTGGCGAGGTATCGTGTGGAAACGAAAGCGTTACAGAAAGACGGATGGACGGACAGCTAGACGGATGGACTGACAGATAGACCCAAATTAATATCTCCCACTTTTCAAGCGGGGGACAAAAAGTATCAAATAGGTTCAAATGATAATTTATCATACCTAAGATTTGTAGGAATATTGACTAAGACATGCAGAATTTTTTTTTTTCAAAGTGCGTTAATATGGTCGATATTAACGCACTTTGAAAAAAAATTAATTTTTTCAAAGTGCGTTAACCTGGTCCCAAAATTTAACGCACTTTGAAAAATTTTACAAAGTGCGTAATTTTTTCAAAGTGCGTTGCCACAGGGCAGGGACCATGAAATTCACAATTTTTGTTCCCCTTCACCCATAAATGCTGTATACCAAATTTGGATGAAATAGTTTGAGTGGTTCCAGAGAAGAAGCTAAAAGTGTTCAAAAGTTTACGACCGACGAACGACGTACGACGGACGACGGACGACGACGGAGATAGCAATAGGTCACCTGCGTTTACTCAGGTGACCTAAAAAGACAAATATTCTTTATTAATGGTAATCTAACAGAACTTTTAGATAAACATGATATTTTTTTTATCGTCAACTTCCCTTACTTATGTTGCAATTTATGTCCTAATCACCTGAATACGGGTTTTATATGCCTCCAAATGAGTTCGATGCTCATTAACATGCTTTACGTATGAACAATCTCTAAAACGAAGCAAACATTTGGCAGACAGTTTGACGATACAACTTTTTAGAATGTCTATAATCTTGTTTAAGTCATCATTTCTATGGTCTGTATAATTGCCTTGTAACCAAATACAATCCATCATTAAGTCGACTGCTGAATGGACTTTTTAATTCCCGATCATGACAAGGAGTACATAGCTGAAGAGACTGGTCGACAGGGGATGCTTCCTCTTTTTTGGCACCTGATCTCAGTCACCTCTGATGTTTTATTGAATTCTGTGTTTGCTCTGCTCCCGATCTGTCTTTGAAAGGACTTTGAACATGATTATACGGTTTGTTATTTCTATATTTCATTTCAAAATGAAAAAGCTTTATAAAGTGCACGACTTTTCAACGCTTACTGCAATATTTTATGAGAAACTAAGACCGCTTCTTTTGATATAAAAAACAAATGCTTCAGCAATAAAGTCATACTTTGAATTTTCAGTTATTCATTTTAATGCAACCATTGAAATACTATGAATTTGAAACTAAAACGATATTTCAATTTCTTGGTAATGACACATTAATGAAATATATGGAGTACAATGTATATGGAGATAACGAACAGTATTCGAGCTGAAAAAATCCGTTTAATATAATAATGTTACAAAATAGGAGCGGAGCAAACACGTACCTCCAAAACATCAGAGGTGGGATCAGGTGCCATGGAGGAGTGAGCATCCCCTTCCGACCGGTCACACTCGCTATGTGTTCCATGTCATGATGGGCAAATAACGGAAAGAATCCATGGACAACTCAGCGAGTAAATAGTGACCTTACATCCAAAAGAATCATTTTTATATTTGCTGACAAAGTCATTGTTTTGGCCATAGAATTTACAAAATGACTTTAAACAACATTTTCTATATTCTTGTTTCATCAACTTGTTATTCAATAACTTACCTCGTTGTAGAAATGGTTCATTCGTAGAACGTATGCTCTTGTGTATCGAATCAACCGAGAGATATAAACACCATATGCAGGTGTTAAGGATATATTGCTAAGTAAGAAAGTTGACGATGAAGACCTTCAAATCAACAGGTTTATCATAGAGCTTTGTTGTTAGATTACCATGAAGGTCTTTTTCTAGTAAAATTACAAATATAAAACAGATGTGTCAGACACTGTGGTTTATTTTAATTTCAAGCTCATTTGGATATATCGTGTGGACATATGGTTCACTCGTAGAGCATGTTCTTGTGTATCGAATCAACTGATAGATATGAATACCGTGTGCAGGTGATGAAGGTTTATTGCTAAGTTGACGATTGAAAAGTTAAAGTCATCATGTTTATCAGAAAGTTTTGTTGTTAGAATTCAATAAACGTGTTTATACAAATCTTAAAAAGTTGCAGAAGACGCCAATATTTAACGGAATGTTCTTTCAGATAATATTGTCCACAGGCATCGCCGACAAAGATTTTGAGATATGTGATTTTTTTTTATTGACTTTTGCACAACATATCAAAAAATATATGTGGGCGACGGCTGTGGACACTATTTTAAAGGAAAATTACCCTTGAAATGGACCACTTTTAAGCGATTTCCGTTTAAAATGGAGAAATACATCACACTAATGACGTTATATTAGAAAAAGGTAATCCTTCATGCCATATTCTTTCCTGATCTATCACAGTCATAAATTCAACTAATAATTTAGCCATTTTCAAAGCTTTTTGATGACATTACGTTTTGAGGGCACAATAAAGCTAAAACCGTACCTTCTTTGCAAATATGAAACATGTTTCTGAATATGTGGTATTTTTTATCTCAAGTTTGCTGGGATATATCGTGTTGATATATGAATGGAAATAGCTATTGTTAATTGATATTACGTCGTTGATATATTTAAAACAGAGCTAAAATTTTCTTCTTTTCATTTCTAAGAAATTCTGGTTCATTTGAATACAAATGTTCTGCTTATAATGGATCGCAATTGGTACTCAGGGGAAATCCAAAAGATTGGTGGAAGAAAAACCTAATAGATATTGTCAACCAGAAACTCAAGCATCTTTTTAATTTCAATTTCAGAGTGTTTGTGTGTACAATCAGAATTTTTAACAAAACAATTCGGCGAATGACCACTGACAAGGTAAGAAAATATGAGTACAATTGTTAATGAAAAAGTATCTGTTAATGACGTCAAAAAGGATGGATTTTAATTTATCGCAGGAATGTTTGTATATAGAGTTACACATGTAAGTCGTAAGTTTTGAAGTTATTGATTTAAAAAAAAAAATTGTGGTTTAATTTCTAAAACTTCCCTGCAATTTTTTAAGCATCCATGTTTACTTGATACCAATTTTAGGAAGCACGAGTTCCCTCGCTTTGACCGATAACAATGTATTTCAGTTTTAGATAGGTATAAAAAATTATGAATAATGATTGCAGGCACGAGTAATATAGCTAAATAGATTGCTCGCCTTCTGCATATTGAAAGCTTGAAATCAGGGAAATAAAATTAGAGGAAAAAATATATCATAAGATGCATAGAGAACTGGGAGGCTATTAACAAGAATACAAATTTAAAACAAACGAAATCCGCTGACATAAACAAAGCAGGCTGAATCTTCAAGTCACTGTAAAGTACAAAGAGAGCACAGTTTTTTTCCGATGAGTTGGATTTTTTTTTTAGGTCAGATTGTGAATCCCGACTTCGCAATAAAATACCGTAGAAAGACCATTGTTGCATTGTATCCTTGCTGTAAACAAAATATAAAGAATATTAATAAGTAATTTTATTAAATACTTAGAAATTAACTATACCTTGAATTTTAAGATACCTTTTCGAGAAACACGATGTCTTCTTTTTCCAAGGTATAGTCATGAGTGTCGACATAAATTGTATTTATTCCGACTGTCCTGTCTAATTCGACATCCTGGAATAAAATTCGTAATTCGTTATAGACCAACGAAACATATACCAATTGGAAAACGCAAAAGCAAATCCTGATATTTGTACCATACAGTAATCAGTTGAATCTCTGAAAAATATTTTTGTTTTTTTGACTGCAGTATATTTCATAGTAACAAAACTTTCGGAAGAAAAAAACATGCAAATAGAAATTTCAAGCGTTGATAATTTATATGAACCCAAATTTATAAAGACTTTAATGATTTACTTTGCCGGGTGGCACGTGGCAACGCACTTTGAAAAAAATTACGCACTTTGAATTTTTTTTTTCAAAGTGCGTTAAAATTGGGACAAAATCAACGCGTTTTGAAAAAAAATTTAAAAGTGCGTTGAATTTGGGACACACTCAACGCACCTTGAAATTTTTTTCAAAGTGCGTTAAGAGTGTACATATGCAATTTTTTACCACAGGGACATTTTACGCACTTTGAAAAAAAAATATGTATAAACAAAAATTCTAGACTTAGATTTTAGTAATTGAGAGAATCAATTTATAATAGTTTTATCTTTCGAAAAACTTTTAAATTTACAAATACTCATTTAACCTCCATGAGAACAAGTAGCTGAACTGTTGGGTTTTTTTTTTATACTTTATAGCCGTCGGTAGCAAATTGAAAATGGATCCCCACAAAGGTAAGCCCAATTTTCAATGCCTATAATATGTTAATCTTTGCAAAACATTTGTGTGCCTAAGCCCCCCTTCCGGTACCGATGCCTATGTTACACCCACATATATATATATATATATATATATATATATATATATATATATATATATATATATATATATATATATATATATATCTTTGCATAACTGGTATGACGTTGAAAACTTTCAATAAATATTAGTTTACATAAAATGCATGCAAACTGGAACAAAATAGTTACAGTAAAACATTTAAGAGAGAAAAGAATTTTCAAAGCATAGAAAAATCAAAATCGCTCACTTTCACATCCTGAAGTGACCTCATCACCGAAGAGTTATCAAACAGGTTCAATTATTTATCATACCTAAGACTTGCAAGAATATATTTTTTCAAAGTGCGTTAATATGGTCGACATTAACGCATTTTGAAAAGAAATTTTATTTTTTCAAAGTGCGTTAATTTAGTTCCAAATTTCATGCACTTTGAAAATTTTTTTTCAAAGTGCGTAATTTTCCAAAGAGCGTTGTAACAGTTGCATAACAATCAAAATTATAGCATCATTTGGCTTAACAGATATTAACGACGTTCGAGCTGATATTTAAAATCTTAAACTTTTTTTTGCCTTGTATATTTTTAGTTTCTACATACGTAGCTTAATTAAAATTCAAATCAAAAAATGGGGGTCAATATGCTTTTTTTGGCGCTACAGTATTTCTAATATGACCTTTTGCACTGAAATTTGTGTCTTTATTAAAAATTACATCTTCGGCGTTTTCCCTCCAATATATTTTTATCCAATTAAAGCATGAAACAAAATGAACTCTAAGTGTATTTTAAAAAAAGACACTTTAAAATTGTGACTAAAACAAAGTTTCAAATTGCCTCGCATAATTAATTATTTGACCACTAATAAAATGTGATTTTTCTGGCATTTAAAAAGCAAGATACATGTAATTATTTTAAAGTCTTAAACTTTTTCCTGAATTTAAGCAAATAGGTCAAAGTTATCTTAAATATTTAGAAAATAACATCAAAAGTGGGGGTATATGATGTAAATTTTCAGTTATTACCAAAAAAAGTGTAAATTTTATGTTAAAATTGGCTCAATTTTTTCCCGGATTTTCAGAATATATTTACCATATTTGTCACTCTTTGTTAAATGAATTCATAAGAAATAGTTTGATATTAGATATTTCAGAACCAGCATAACACATTTCACTGCAAAAAACAGCTTTTGAGCAACCAGCATTGAAAAATAGGGATTGAAAATTAACAGTACTGTATAGTTCAAGAGAAAACAAATGACCATTTTCTTCTAAAATCCTCCCGCCACAAAATATAGTTCTAGCTTAATTCTACTTGAATGGAATTTAATCGCGTTTTTTTTCATTGAATAAACTTCAATTTGCATTGTGGAATCCAGATATAATGTTAGAATTTAAAATTTTGCAAATTTTTTTAAATAAAGGAAGGACCAAAATCCGCTCAAATACTCAGGATTGAACGTCCTTAAGATCATAAAGTTAATGAAACTTCATCACAGTATTTGTAAATTGAATCATATATAAATATTTACCAAATTGGCATCCCTGTTCTTATTTGCCCAAAACGCAGTCAACATGGCGGACATGAAAGATGAAATAGAATTCACTTCCAGTTTCTCAAGTCCATATATTCTTTGTTGAATATGTACTCCGATACCTTGTATGAAGTCTACTAGCTCGGAATAACTTATCTAAATACATTAAATAAGTATGTAAAATATCCATTATCCCTCATTAATAAGAAAGTAACAACAAAAAAATCTATCAACGTGCTAATAATTATCAAAATATCATTTAAGGTATATGTTTATTTGAATAAACTTAAATAGAAAAACACGATGAGCTTTGATAACTTAAAATAATGATATGATTTTAATACATGTAGCAATTTGTGACCAAATAATTTATAATTATGAAGCATTACCTCTCCATTTCCGTCCTCGTCTAAAATGTTAAATGCTTCCCCGACAGAACACTCATCTCCGAATAAAATTCTGAAACTTTGTTCCTGAACATCATCCTAAACAGATATTTACAACCGTTTCTTATATTGTGTAAAATTGAAGGAATTTTACATAGAGACATAGACAAAATCAACTTCATTCTATGCACATTTTTTTTCAAATTTAACTTACATCGTCAAAAGCTTCTTCAAAAGCATCTCTGGTTATGGACGATTTGTCAATTACCATTTTCTTTATGACCTTAACGAAAAAATAAAATAAATGGTATTTACTTACAGTAATATTAAATGTATATAGAATTTATGCATATTTATGTTAGTTGTATTCAGTATATATCAATGATAAATTTTGAATGTTTTAAGAAAACCTTTAAAAATTCATCCAGTGCTCGGACGAGACGCCTGTGTTCACGTGACGCCCGATCAACGTATCGTCTTCTGTTCCCCATTTTTCTGGGAAAAAAAGAGCATTGAAAGGCAAATTGTAAAAGCTTTGTTAACAAAGAATTTATACAGCACAGGTGAATGACAGAATATCATTTTAAATTAACATAAGGAAGCACTTTAAAACCTTTAAACTGGTAGATCATAAATAACAAAATTAAATCTAAATTCTAAAGTCAAGAATGTAAAATAGCAACATAAGAATTAAGATGTTGTACAAGTCATCAGAACAATTATGCTAAAATACAAGCACAGTAAACAAGTATGCCAAACATACAAGTATGCTACATGTATAAACATATGGTTACAAAGATATGCTCAGTATACGTTGACATTATTTATGGTGAGTATACACTCAAAATTGTTGGCTAATTTACTTGTTAACCTTTCTCATTGTCTCACTCATTCAGCGTACTCATACCTTGCTAGTTTTGTGTCTGGTAACTCGTAGACGTCCATTCCCATTCTTTTTTCCAGTTCCCACTTTACGTGGTCGCTTCTGCATTCTGAATACTGTGTGAATAAGAAAAAAATATTATTGAAGTAGAATTCATGAATAATTTTTTTTCTTCAATTAAGCCAGTAAACAAGAGTCCAAGGTTCACAATGTTATATTGTTGACCCAATTCAAAGCTAAAATCTAAATACATGTACATGTAGTTGTATGTAGGTAAATGTTACCCTAAATCTTTATGTACATGTATGGAGGTAATTGTTACAGGGATTTTATTGTAACACAACATAAAAAACATACAAATCGACAAGAAAAGAAGCAATCTATCAAAATGTTTTGAGTACATTTTGTAATATGAAACTACTTATTTGTTCTATGTGTTTATTTATATGGATACCAACTATTAAAACGTATTTTGTGTAAAAACTTTTCACTTTTCACTTCAAGAACTGTTTCGTACAATAACGCAGTTGTTGTCAATTGTTGTAAAAAAACTGATGTTTAAATACTACTATTACATAGTAGAGACTTTCACATGAATTCATCCTACGATATAAAGTTGACTTCAAGATTCTAAAATAATTACCGCGATTCCTTAGGACTTTAATTCACGTCGGAGTTATTTGTGTTTAAATATTTTTAAAATTGAAAAATCTTAAAATAACGTCAATTCATTTAATGTTATCGGATGACACAGATGAAACAGAAAGAAACCCAAACAAACAAAAAATACTGACAATGCGTAAAATGTTATTTCTATTCAAACCTTACAAACCTCAAAATTTGACAGCATTTAAAACATAATCCTAACAAAGATTACCAGATAGAAGCCTAGTGTTTTATTGAACGTGGCTGGATCCCTCTTGAATCTGTTTTCATTCTTCATTAAAGTAGGTACATCATCTAAGGGATGAAGTCGTTCTATAAAGCTGTTACCTTTCTCCATAGACAGCCACCATCCTACAGAAAAAAAAACGAAATAAAAAAGGTAAGTCACTCATGAAATTAGTTATATCGAGGATTTTTGAAAAGTATATTTTGGATAAGTATTCATATAGTATGACTTAAAATCGCAGATGAAAAACAGAGGGTCAGTGTAAATCTTACTGAGCTACGGTACAATCAAGTTTACCTTTTTGCACTTAAATTTTAATTCTTTGGTTAATCACCTTTTTTATTTTATCAGATTTAATCATGGCAATAAATATAATCTTATTTTACGTAAAATAGTTTTAAATAATATTTTTCATTGAACAAATCTTGCAAATTACCATTTAGTAATGTATGACCTTTTTGCTTTAAAAATGTAAAAGGTATTAAAAATCTAAATAGGCAATTAAATATTTTCTTGTATCAAACCTTTTACATGGTCATTGATATAAATTTTGAAATATTGGTCAAAATATGCGATTTTCAAACAAAAAACGGTATAAATTCTATTTTGACTTCTTTAATTTATCTTCATTTCTCGACAAAGTTTGTTGAGGAAAGGTGATAAATTTGTTTTAAAATTTTAATTAAAATATAAATTGAGACCTACATTTAATATTCCTAGCATATCTATCATAACGAAAAATGTTGTCCGAGTAAAAGCTTAAAAAAAGTAAGTGAGGCTTAATTTCCAAGATATTAATCAAATAAGTGTGCAGATTTGCAGAAATTTCTGCTAAATATCTTTCCACCCCAAGAAATAGTCCCCAATAAAATCTTGCTTCTTTATGAATTTTTTAAACAGTTCTTTCATTGAATGGTGATCAGTTTATGTTGTTTCATTTCAAAATTTTATAAAATTTGAATTTAATAAATAGTTTTGAAGTAAGAGTTCTGCCTGAACTTTTCTAAAAAGCTGACATATCTAAGTTCCAACTATTTTACAAATGACTCGAGTCGACAACAGAACTCGTTTTAAGAGATAAAGATAACTTGAAATTTATCTGACATGTATTAAAGGTATTCAAGTTACCAGGTAGACTAAAATATAAAATACATACACACATTCACATAAGAGAACTTTAAAGCTTGTAAATTTATTAAAATTTTATGAAAATTGTTTTCCAGATCGAAGCGTAGATTTTTTTAAAACCAATTTTGCATATACAGTATTTATATTCATATTTAAATTAATGTTCAATACCTTCTTACTCCCGTCATATTTAATATGTAAATACACACATTATTTTAACACATGTAATTACGGAAACCATAATATGGTTTCCGTTTTATAAATAGCCAGAGTTTGCCTATTTAAACATACAGTATTTTTTTTTAAATGAGGACAAAACCAAAAGGTTTCGATTTATAAATTCGTTTATGGCTTCAATGGCTTTAGATAAAAAAAGGGATAAATGACAGAAGAAGTTTGATAGAAACTGCAAGTTAAGCGGTGTTTTATCCACAAAAAATAAATAAAATGTAGCAAAGATTACCAAATTACCATCAAAGCAGTATATCGGATAGTAACAGGACACAGCTCCGTCGATATAAGTACATGTTTCATTGTTTTGTGTGTACTGGACAGCCTGCATAACGCCTAAAGGAAATCAAAAGAAACATGAAATAACAATTTACAAATGACTTACAATATATACTCTTACAACTAATTAATTTCAGCCTCTGATAAAGTACATGCTTTTGCCGGATGTAAAAAGAAAAATAAGGTACCACTTTATAGCACTGAGTATAGACAATACAAAAAATTCCTTCAAATATTTGCAAATATTGTGATAGATGAAAGGGTGAAAATACAGACAGTTATCGATATCAAAAATCTTACACCAGTACAAATATGTGAGTAGGGTATAGACACAAACCCCTGGGAATTCCAGAGGTGGGATTAGGTGCCTAAGAGGAGCCAGCATCCCCGCCGACAGGTCACATCCGCCGAAAGCTTTATATATTGATAAAATAGACAGAATATTCCGTTGTCAAATTCCGTATAAACCCTAACAATTAAGCCAGTCAAAATACGAACCAACCAATGACAGGTTTTATTTGATAACAAGGTCATTATAATGACCATAGAATTTACGAGAAGGCTGATCCCAAACAAGATTATTGAAATCCTTGAAACAGGAACTTATCTGTCATTAGCTTGACTCGTTTTAAAACTGATCGTATTCGTGGTATGCTCTGGAGTATTGAACTAATTGGGAGATGTACACATCGTATACTAGTCAGTACATCTTCCAAAAATGAAACAGATGTGGCAGATTTTTTGGTGTCATTAATTTCAAATTCACTGGGATATATCGAATCGACATACGTGTACGAGGGTTGTTCGAAAAGTTCGTGGACGATGTCAATCTTCGTTAAATTACTCACTAGAAATTTAAAATAAGTATAATATAATCTTTAAATATACTATTCCTTTACATTTAACAAAGCATAATCCATGTCCAATCATTAAATCCTTTTTCTAATACTTGAAATTCATTTTTTAAGAATTGCACTCGTTTTATAATTTCCTTTGTTAGGATTTCAATTTCTTTTATTACCTAACTCTACTTTCACAGGGTACGCAACTCTAAAGAGCCTATGTCTTTCCTTGACGTTCAAACTTTTAAAAGTTTTTAAGATTTTTGCAGATAAACGTTTCTTCACAGATTGTCCTCATCTGATACAAAGTCTCTGTCACTCAAATACTTTTCTAAACTTTTTGTACACATATGCACAACTTGCTTGTGAGATATTTTTTTATTCCTTCAGCATTTTTGAATTTATTCAGGATTTTTCCTGAGTAAAAGGCAAAACTGCATCGTTATCGGCTGCTCCTTGACGTTCTAAAACGTCATCGTTTTTGTCGTTTTAACGAGGACTACCTATCTTCTCAAGCTGATTTCTTTTCAACAAAGCAAAATATTAAGCAATAATTTGGAATACGAATCGATGTGACAATTCTAAATTTGGGTTCTTGGTTGTTTTTCGTTTTTGCTTCATTTTACAGAGAATATGACTACAGACATTTTTTAGTGTATTGTTCGTAACTTACTAAATTTTGACCTGCTCCGCGATCCGATCTTTGCATTTTTATACCCCCCCCCCGCTTGAAAAGTGGGAGGGTATATAGTAATCGGTATTTCCGTCCGTCCATCTGTCCGTCCGTCTGTTACGCTTTGGGGTACCCATCTCTTATCCGCGACTCCTCTCATACCACTGAAGGAAATTTAATGAAACTTTCACAGAATCTTCATTACATATTGTCATTGTGCACCTCCTATTTTACTTTTTGATCTGACATATATTTTGGATTTTCCAGAGCAAAACATGGTCACTGCCATTATATTCATATGGGAGGCGGGGAGTATCATTTAGTGAGCTCATTGCTCACAGTACCTCTAGTTTAAATCTGGATAAGTTCTGAAGAAATCGTGGTATTTAAAAAAAATTAATACAAATCCTTTGGATTTATTGTTAAAATATTTCTACCAAATTTGGATAAAATATGACGTCAAATAAAAAAGATTTGACGGTAGTCCACGAACTTTTCGAACAACCCTCGTATATATGGAAATGATTTTTCTGAAAAGATAAAATTGAAAGGGAACTTTACTGCATACTCACCCGGAAAAGAGCAAGACATGCGTATGGCTATTCGGATTGGCATGTCCGGGGTAGTTTTAGGATGACAGTACTCTTCTCTGAGGTAATTCAGGTTGGCCACAACGATACAGACTTCCTTTCCAGTTTTATCATACATCTTAAATTTAATAAAATTGTAAGACACAAAGCGTATTTCGGGGGTAAAAATACAGAATGTGACATTTTTTCTTTTAAAATAGAATAATGTTATCTAGCAGTTATTTTTAGATGCAATCGCCATGTATAATTAATTAGAATGAATAAAATATATTCAATTTTACTGCTTTTATAACGAGTTTTTACCTTTAATCGAATGAATCTAGCTTCAACAGAATATTGAAAGTTTGCAATAATAAGACGTGACATATTATGTAATTAGACTAATAGCTTCATATTTTATAAAACCTGAAAAAGTAAGGTGATCAAATAAATGTTTACAGTTGTCACAGCCTACCGAATACATTTATAATATTTTTATATTATATTGTTTTAATAACTTTTTTTTAATCCAATAAAATTTTTGTCAGACATTCCTTAAATATGTTTACCATAACAAGAGTTGTCTTACCTCTTTGAAGGTAACATCTTTATTTCCAAGTTTCTTTTCAAATAAGCCTCCAATTAACTCATATAATTTCACATTAGGATGCCATCCAAAGTGATGCATTAAGTTAGGAATCAAACTGAGATATCCCCAGCGTGCATCTAGAATATGAAGTAGAGAAAAGTTTCAACAAATGAAATAACGATTATTATACCCCCAGCTTGAAAAGTGGGAGGGTATATAGTAATCGGTATTTCCGTCCGTCTGTTACGCTTTGGGGTACCCATCTCTTATCCGCGACTCCTCTCATACCACTGAAGGAAATTTAATGAAACTTTCACAGAATCTTCATTACATATTGCCATTGTGCACCTCCTATTTTACTTTTTGATCTGACATATATTTTGGATTTTCCAGAGCAAAACATGGACACTGCCATTATATTCATATGGGAGGCGGGGGGTATCATTTAGTGAGCTCATTGCTCACAGTACCTCTAGTTTACTTTTTGAATTATTAAAATTTTAAATTCTTGATGATTTGTCCAAAGAATTTGAAACAAAAGGATAACAATTTCCAATATTACAATATGAACTTTTTTCTTCCTTTTTTCTCTTCACACATAGTTTACATGAACACGTAAAGTAGTGGATGCACTTCACGATATCAAACATAAAATTCTGTAATTTTACCTAGAACGTTAAGCAGGGCTTGTTCCAGAACATCGCGATATTCCTCTATTGTTACTCCTGCTGCCAAGAGGCCCGCCAACACCGAGCCAGCACTACTCCCTCCAAAACGTTTGATATTGTTCATAACATTCATCTCCTCCAAACACTGATAAAAATATTTTATATCAATAATTATTCAACATAAAATGGATATAAGTTAATTAGATTCATTAAAATACTTATTGTATTGTTAAATCGCTATTTTTTTCAGCATTGATAAAAGCTAGAAGAGTACAATGAATTTTCAGTTAAAGATTATACAGATTTTTCGTCAGAAAAATTAGGAAAATTCTTGTTTTAAAAAAATTATACGAGAGTTGCTTTCTTGAACAACAAGAAAGTCTACATTCCTAGAATACAAAATGACCTTGACGGCACCAGCATAAGCAATGGCCTTCGCCCCTCCGCCATTGAAGACAAGGTTTTCAAACGGAAAGTCTTTTGAATATTCCTTTGGTTCAATTCTCAGGACCCTTGCTTCAGTGTCAGTCAGTATGGATGGCATCTTAGTGAACAAATTCCTCTGTCGATTGATACTTTGATCTACAAGGAAAATGGCATTTCGAAACTGAAATGATACTAATTAGTTACTACTTCATAAAGGTTAACAAATTTGATATTCCAGGTAGAAAGTGGTTGCAATTTTAAAAAAAAAAATAATATGTTACAGGTGTGATTTTGAAAGTGGCTCGATAATATAATCATGTGAACAAATTTTACCAGCTTTTTTTCTATCCTCCTCTGTTAACATTTCATCAATTTGTCTTCTTCTTTCCTCTAGGAACTTTGCTCTCTTTGTCAGTCTCGGAGTTTCCTTTACTGACCAAAGGCCAGAGTAGATTACCCCCATGGTTATTACGTCTTAATTAATTTTTTAAATTAAACATTCTAAGCAATATGGAACAACTGTTGTAGTGAGAAAAACGGAAACATATATCCGCTCATTTCCGGTTTGTTTGTTTGTTTTTTTGGCTACAAGATGTGGATGTTTCTGTAGCTTGTTTTAGATATCAGTCATACTGGGAGAAATTTCATAAAATCTAAAAGCTACAAGTTTTTATTTTTAACATAAAAAATAAAACACAATGGATTATTAAAATTTTATTTTTAGATAAATATCTCATACTCGATAAAAATTCCAATTTCAACTTTTAAAAAATAGAATTAAATTCTATAAAAAAGTAAGGTACGACTGTATCTTCATTTCTGGCAGCATGCTTTATTGACAATTCACAATAACTCAGAGAAAAATACACAAGAAATATCCAGATGCGCATGGAGCAATTAATTCAAGAATATGTACATGTACGTGGATTGTAAATATATGGAATAATCATCTTACTAAAAAGTCTAATCAATTATACAAATTATGAACATACCAAGCAGGGACCTCTGAAAAAATAGATTGGATCAGGTGCCATGGAGGAGTGTGCATCCTACAGGGATCGGTCATACTCGCTGCGTGCCCTATGTCATTGTCAGGTAAACGAAATAAAATGCGTAGACAATTGAGTGTGAAAATAATGGTGAAATAATCAATATTAACAATCTGAACGCCACTAGCCAAATACATAATATGTAATAAACAACTACACCTTTCACTGAGGCGCACGACACGTATTTTGAGTAACATATATCATATTAATTGAAAGGCCTTAGTTTTTAAATAAATTTGACAACGGATTTTCCCGTCTATCTGATCAAGTCATAGGGACCACGACAGTAGTGTAAGGTCCACACTTGGTGATTGTTCCTCCAAGGCACTTGATCCCACTTCTGGTATTTCCTGGAGCTCGTTGATTTCTTTTGTATTCCTTGCAAGTTTTGTGAGATAATTAACTATTTGATATTCTCATCCTTAATTGAATCAATTTCAAATAAAAATGCCTTCATTTATACAAAGTTTTATTTTTACATTAAGATAACAGATTTCCTGTATTGTAAAGGACATGAAGATAAAAATCTGTATTTACATACATTGTATTTATAAAAATCCAGTTAAACTTATTGTCTTCAACAGTAAACCTGCTTTTCTGAATAAACGTTAACAGTTTTAAAATTTTCAAATTTAGGAATTTTCAGTGAGGAATGGTCTATCTGAAAGGAAAAAATAATTAAAAATGAAATTGTTTAACTTTGTTACTCAAAAAATCATCATGTCATTTTCAAATATGAAATCCTTTAAACTAGAATATTTATGTAAAAAAATTAGTTTATTGATTAAAATTGAAATATCTTAAACTAATCGAATTTTTCCTAACGGTCCTATTTTGTCATTTTTTCCGATTATTTTCATCAGCACAGTTCGCAGTTATAGATTGAAAAAAAAATTAGTAATGACATTCCTTCTATGATTAAACCGTCTATCGCATGTACCTTGTCAATGGTGAAAAAATGTGCCATCATCAAATGGCGTCCTCATTATAGGAGAATGGATTATGATGTAATCTGTGTAGGGCACCAAGAAGACCAGACAAGGACCACCCGAATCCCTCATTGTCTGTTTCACTGGCTGTCAAAGACGCCGCCACTGGGTCCTGTTAATATAACCGTATGTACTGTGAAATCACTAATTTTCGTGGGGGTTTAATTTTCGTAGTTTTCGATGTATGGAGAGACACACGAATTTATGACCACCACGAAATGTAAATTTTCATATGCATTACTACTAAACATTTTCCACGCACGAAATCATATCCCCACAAACCAATATTCTTTTCCTCGAAAGACTCGAAAATTTGACCCCCTGTTAATATGTGATTTACAGTATGTAATGGAAATATACATAATAAATATATTTGTTCTTCTCATCAGTTACATTTAAGGATTTTGTTCGAAAAGAGATTTGTCAATCAGTGTTATATTCTGGAAAACATACAAATACAATAATACTCTCTGGATTTTTTTTTTATTTTAAGGGATTTCATAACTTTCAAAGACATTTTTTGCAAATGATTCTTTAAATTATTCGTAACTTGTATGCGCGTACATACATTTCATTTAAATTTTCACTGGAATTTTATTTTCTAAGAAAAATTCACGAAAATATCTCGAGAATAATATAAAACGCCATATATTCCTCTTTTTTGTAGATGTGCAGTTGATAGAGGAAACTGAGATATCACAAAAAGATCATGAAACATATGAAGATAACGAACAGTGTTCAAGATTAAAAGTCCGTAAGACAATGCAAAATAGGAGCAGAGCAAACGCGGTACTCCAAAACATCGGAGGTGGGATATCACATGCGTGATGTCACATGTTCAATGTCCTCCGATTCGTATCGACTTCAAACAAGAAATAAAATATCTTTGATATTGTTTACCATACTTTTGCCTTCAGTAGCATCAATTTTGTAAGTGATAATAATCCATAATTTATTTTTAAAAAGTTGGATAGGAAGCAATGATCCCAGTCTTTAAAAAAGATTACAAATCGAATAGTTGAAAAACTTATATACACCGGAAGTGTGATAAGGTGATCAAGAGGAGAAAGCGCCCCCTGTCATCCGTTAAAATGTGTGTCCTTCGTATAAATAAATGGAGTAATATATGGGAAAAAGTGGCAAGCTTATATTGCTGACTGCATTGATTCTTTGACTTAACTGAAAAACTTTTATGCAAGAATTGCATGAGAACCACTATTTGAGTGATGACAAGTGTTATCTTCATATGCAAATAGTATAACATTGATTTAAAGAACATGCAAGTTAACAATAAAAGGTCAGAAGAATCGGATTCTTTCACTTGAAATTCCTCCCAAGTGTAAATGATCCCCAATTATCATAAAGTTTCCTGAATGGTGAACAGTCTAAAACACAATGCACGCATTTTAGGAAAATAGCTCACCTGGCGTATTAAGGAAATTTCCGAATTTCTTTTTCTGAACTGAAATTTAAAATTAAAGCGTTTTAATAATGCTTTGGTATCCTGATATAACAACACTTAATTAAGATGCTGTGCTTAACACGATAAATCCTAATTTACAAAGCTATAAATTTTGAATGTAGGGACATGTTGAAATAAATGATTCAGAAATATGAAAGATTCTGTCTCATAATTAAGGTTTACAGATGACTGATAGGGGTTATTTGGAGTTTATTGTTATTAATGAAAGAAGAAACAAGAAGACAATATCTGTAGAAGTATTTAATAACAGACTTACAGCTCCTGGGCAATTCTGTAAAAATATAGAAAAAAAATCTTGATAAGATTACTCAAAGCTGTCATGCAGAGTATGCTTTACGACTTAAAATACAGATATATGAAAAAGATGAAAATAACGAACAGAAATCGATCTTAAAGATCTATAAACAATACAAATCTGTAAAGAGAGCATAAAAAACGGACCCCTGGAAGTTCCAAAGGTGGAATCAGGTGCCAAAGGGGAGTGAGCTTCCCCTGTCCACCGATTACATCCGCGAAGAGCCCTATGCTTTGATATCTTTCTTTTCTTTGAAGAAAATGCCACCCTACTGGAATTTAATTGTTAACAATTTTCTAGAATACTAACTGATCACTAAGAAATATATTCCATGATAATATTTGCCATCCTACTGGAACTCCAAAGGATCATTATTCAATTTATTTGGCTCAATTTGTTCCAAAAAACTTTATGTAAGTGTAGAATAGTTCAAATAACACGTATGGGTAATAGAGGAAATATATAATATTATAGAAAAAGTAAAATTATTTAATGACAGAATTTTACGTCAAAATCGAAAATAAATCCTTACCTTTGGATGAATCTGTAAATAAACCATAAAACACAATATTATATATAAGATATGCAAATTGCTTATTTTTTAAAATAAATTTATCACAACAGTAAATTATAAATATCCATACGTACCCTGCACATCTGATGAATCGGTTAGCGAGAAGGAAAAGAGAAAACATTGTAATAATTTATATGCAAAAACTTAATTCTCGTTTATTATAAGTCAAAGCTTTCATAATGTATAAGTAAACTTTAGCCACTACGCTCAGAGAAGGTCTTTTGAAAAGTCACTTTAATTAGCAATAAAATAAGATATGCAGTAATTCACGTAACTTTAGGAAAAACTATTAATTATGTATAATTGCTTTAAAATATTATCAAAAGCATCACATTTAACACAGAGTAATATAATGAAAAAGAAAAATAGGATGTTTGGTTATAATGTTATTATCTAAGTAACAGTACAACCCGTTAAAAAATATTTTAAACACAACTTCAGTCTGATTAAAACCAGCCCCCATCTCCTTTAACTCGTCAGGTGTATGACGAGTGAAAGGAGATGGGGGCTGGTTTTAATCAGACTGACATAACTTCGAATCAGCTGCAAAACACAAAAACTCCATATGCAGCAACTATGCAGCAACATAAGGGTATAAAAGATGTTGCTGAAAAAGTTGAAGACATCAAATTTATCAGTTTTGTTCTTAGGTTACCATAAGCGTATTTCTTTTGGTAAAATATCCAAAAAATGAAACAAATGTAGTTGTCTTTGTCAATCTATAGACAGTTTCATACACTGTTTCATTTCATGAAACTTCATTTCATATGAATCTATTCTCTTGTATTCATGCGCATGCCTGAATTCTTGTATTTGATTTAAAAATATCCTTTGCGCAGTAACTTTTTTATTTTTTAAAAGATAAGGTAATGGTTTAAAATTTAAAACGTAGCATAAAAACTCAGAATTAAATTCTAAATACAATTCAAAACATTTTTCATTGCAATACTATTAAATCAATAAGACCTAAGCAATGCGTAAAAAAAAAAGCATCCGTAACTTATGACAAGTCTTTGGACAGTGTCTATTTATGGAAAACAAAGTTCTCTAAATGTAACAGATCGATCTCGTGAATCCATTAATGTAACAGGGATGTAAACAACCTTGTTTTAAGTCGTAAATTCTATCGCAATGGTTTTTATAATGACAAATGTAAGCAAATACAACCTGTCATCGAGCCTTTTAAGTGACATGTCTTTTACAAAATATGAGACCTCGGTACTTATACTGAATGTTCCGTCTACCTGATCAATATATAGGGCAAACGGCGGGTGTCACCTGACAATAGGGGATGTTCACTCCATCTAGGCACCCGATCCCATCTCTGACTCAAGGGATATGTGTTTTATTCTATATTCAGATAGTTTTATTGTTTTTATTTTTGTCGATTTATTTTAAATCGAAACAATTTAATTGCTATCTTCACTATTTATTTTGAGCAAAACCAATCTTAAGGAGGAAAAAAAAAAACAAGAACCCCTGGAAACATCCGAGGTTGGATGAGGTGCCTTTAACAGTCAGTTTCCCACGTCGACCAGTAACACAGATTACTTGCCCTTAGTTTTCAACAGATAAGCGGAATAAATTAAATTTTCGGGAACGAAAACGATTTTTTTTCTGGAAGTCGCAGGCGGAGTCAAATTTATGATATATGAACTAATTATCTTAGATACTAAAATGTAGAATTCAGGATTTGTCAGAACATAAACAAGCCAATGCATTTTTATTTCGTTTCAACGCTGTGCACATTATTGGTTGTGGAGGAGGAAAAGTAAGAATTTACATACTAGGATTATGAAATAACATCGTTCACGCAAACAGTATCATATTTTGTATAACTATTTGCCACAGGCATCAAGTAGTAATAATAATTGACGACTTCATTGAAAATAGGGATTCACAAATGTTTTAAATTTTGCAAATGAAGATCTCAAACTGGTCATTGCTCTCAAAATTTATTATTAGCAATTAACCTTAGCGAGGTACTAGGAAAGCAATGGTAAAAGAACTTTAAAAATAAAATCTATATTGAAGCAAAAGGTGAGTCTTTATGACTAAAAAGCAAAGATTATAGAGCATTTATTGTAAAATCAAATGCTTTTTTTCAACATTAGCGTCTGCAGTCCTCGAGTCCAACAACATCGAGGGTACTTCCTATGTTTACAATAACACTTTCCTCGATCCATCGTTATGATAATAATTTGCCAAAATCAAGTAATAAAAACATCGTTTATATAATATGAAATGCCTTCTTTCTAGAAAAAAAAAATACAGTGATCTATATCATAAGTTCATGAAACAAAACGACAAGAGATCAGAGGAAAAACATGGACCACTGGAAACACTAGAGTTGGGATCATGTGCCGTAGAGCATTAAACATCTTATGTTGACTGGTCATACCCACCTGTGATCCCAATAAATTGTTCAGATAAATGGAGTTATAATGGTTTCAAACATGTCGGACAAATTCATTTAATGGTATATTCCATTCATTTTATAAATCTTAAATTGGAGTGTATTTAGATCGAAAAAAAACTATTTCATATAAGTCATTATTACTATTCAAAAAGCTCAATTTTCTTGAAATGGAACTTTGAGTTTTGACGTTTTATGTTCAATTATCTTTTGATTGATTTTGATTGAAAGTTGTTTTTAGTCCTATTCAATATTGTTCACTGCGGGTGTGACTGGTCGGCAGGGGATGCTCACTCCTCCATGGCACCTGATTCCACCTCTGATGTTTCGGAGGTCCGTGTTTGCTCTGCTCCTATTTTGTATTGTTTTATGGACCTTTGATCTTGAATACTGTTCGTTATCTCCATATGTTTCATTTAACAGATGTCGCCATATATAACGGTGAAGGGCTTTTAAACAAAATGCCGTAAAATTGATTTTTCTGCAAGAAGTTCAACTTTGCTAAATCCTGTTTCTGTTTATAAAACGAAAACAAAGCCTACCGTAAAGGTTGCATTTTGCTTATTGGATAAATACGACAACAATGTTGGAATGAAAATTCTCTGAACTTCACAAAATATAATATTTAATTTCGATGTTTAAAGTACAATTTATGCACATTGCAGACAACATTCATGGAAATAAAATTTCTTAACTTACCATCTAACACCAGTAATTAAGTTAAAGAAAGAAAAGAAGAATATTTTAAATACATGCATGCATATTGGAAATGTGTGAGAATGCGAAAGAAATAACGCTTGTCCTAAAGATGGAAATAGAATTGAAGTCAAATAAAATCATTAAATTGAAAAAAGGATATCCTGTGATTTGATGATATCATAAATTATTAGCTTTAATGCTGATTTCAGGTTATTAATTATAATGACGAAGAATACTTACCCGAATTCCCTTTAAAAGTGGATAAAAAGTAAAAAAAAAAAATAGTTAGAACATATATTAGCAAGACATTAAACTTTGTCTCTTTCATACAAGCATTTTAAAACAATCATAGCTGCGCCGTATGTAATCTAATGTAAAATCGAAACGATTTTTTTTTCAAAAGTAATATGCCTCAAGTTGAATTATCTTCTGTTAACTCATTTATTAACCAGTTTATCTACATATCAATGAATTTCATAAAACTGCGAATGATTCAACTAGTGTCGTGTATTTTTTTCAGCTCATTCATTGATGGGTTTCATTTCCTTACGATCTTTTAGTTTGTAGAGAAAAGGGTGAATATTGTAAGAAATTCTTGAAGAAAGAAATTAGGTGGCAATAGAAAAGACTCTATTCTGCTTATTTCAGTGTAGAAATACAGTTGGAAATCTGTATTTTTGAATCCAAATCGTACATATCAAATGAATTACTTTTATTTGTTACGTGGAATTATTGCTTTTCAGATAAAGAAATAAAATACTACCCTACCCCTAACATGTTTCAATATACCAGTATATTAAATACATATACCGTCCAAAATATTCATTAAGTTTTTATTTTTACAAGGATCTGAAATATTTTTTGCAAAAAAGTAATTAAAAAAGTAGAAAATTGTAATAAAAAAAGGAAACTTTTTCATGGATTCATGTGTTTTGTGATTGATGTGTGCATTTAGCCACTTCTATTATGATAAAGTGGTGTTAAGAAATAAAATAGACTATTTCAGAACGTAAAATGGAGATTGATTTTCGGTCGTAAAAAAGGAAATCAAATGAAGTGCCAAAATGTAAAGTGCTTTGGTTTAAATCCCCCATTGCCTGGGCCAGAGAACTACCGTGTTTCTGTCATAAAATAACCAATTCCTGCAATTGTCAATATCTAACTTGATTAAATGATGGTGATTGTTTCCCTGATTTGCATGAAATACATTAATCAGCACACGAGAAAAATAGCTGATTGATCAGTCTCATCCTCCAAATTGTTAACGTCATTTTTCTCGCTGAAGATGCAAAGTCCTTTCAAAAATAATAACTCTATGAAGTAAGCTCATTTCTTTAAAACGCCTCGTATTTTCCAGCAACCTGTAGTTAATCATGCGACTCTATTTAACTTGAATCGATCTATATTCGTGACCAGTGACAAATGGTTAATTTAGGCATCAGCCATTGTCGTAGAAAGGTTCCATGTCGCAAATGTGCAACACGAGAACCGCGCAATTTCTTGTTAGAGAAAGGTTACAGAGTTGGATCAAACTAATATGGCTTACCATTGCTTCTTCGGATATGATTTTTTATCAGATATTGTATCTTGATAATCTGCAAAGCTCTTTTGTGATACTGCTATATGCAAATGATATGCATTTACTATGCATTGAATAATTAAATAACGTTTGAGGAACCTGATACAGCGCCATAACAATGCTTCGATCTGTTTAATAAATATCGCCAAAACTATAAAGTGTCTTGTTTGAAAAGATACACAGCATAATGTCGACCATCGCATGTTACAAATTTCATCTAGATGTCACATTTCAAATTCTATTCACTTTTTATTGGACAGTTGACAAGAAATAAAACGAAGAGTGTCTTTAATATTTCCTATATTTACATTTGTTCAAATTTCAATGATTACTATTCATATATCCAAGGTTATCACCTTAAATGCTTACATAATTTTTACAATGATGTGTACAAATATTTTAAAGTAAGAGTTCAGTGATAGATTTAATAATTTTCTTTATAATGCGTGTACACTTACCACCAAGTTATTGATCTGAAATAAAGAAAGACATGCAAGAATGTCAGGTAAATACTACCAATAAATAAATAAATTGCTACTATCTCCCGTAAGTAAAGCATTTAAATAATACAAATCATGATGCAGTTACTTCATGCAGAACCAAAGAAAGTTTCGTTATGTCAGTTTATTTAAATTATTACTTTCTTATGTAGAACTCATTAATTTTAATCAGTTAATCAGTTCAAAATAGAGAAAGAAATTTCAGTATTCATAAGTGATGTTTTCACTTAATTTTAAGATACCTTATTTTCTTTTTTCACTTTCTTTTTAGTAGTAATGCGATGATTGGATAAAATTATATAAAGGCAAGGTGAAAGTAATACATTGATTGATAGATTGATTGTATACTGTTTAACGGCCTATTAATTTGAATCAGGCCTTTGAGCAAGAAATATCAATTTCATACACCTGCTGTACAGATACATTATTTTACTTTTTTCACTTTCCCCATTCAGTGCCTTTTACGACAAGCAAGATAAAATTTTACCCGGCAACGGGATTATAATACATTGATATTGTTGTTAGTGTACAAACTTACTGCTTTCTTGAGAATGGGACTTGGTAAACCTTCGTTATTGTAGTTGACGTAATATTCTACAAGAAAGAAATCATAATTCAATCGTTGAATATACATTCAAATTATATATAATTTAGCTTTTCTGCAACATTGGAAGTTACTTTAAAAAAATCTAAGTTTTCTCCAAGACTCTTCTATCATGCCACAGTGTCGCTAAAATTGTGAATGGAAATCAAAACAAAGAACATAACCTTCCCATGTAAAAACTAAACCCGATGATTGTGGAAGGAATAGATTCACATTATGTTAGCAGTGGCCTTCTCCAAAAAGATTCCATTCATTCATTATAATTGATAAAAGCAAAACTGTAGTTTCTTCCAAAAACCATTTTTCCAAGAATCATAATGAATGGATTCAACACCAACTTGAATTGATCATGAACGAAATGCAATGATTCTCTGAAGATAAGCGTTTTAATTGATATCAATTTATCAGAATAAACGAGTTGGGCTTTTAGCCCTTTCCTGCCTTTTGTTTTATTAAACCAACATGCATATTCAAATATGTTTAACGAAAATTTATTGGAAATTTATAGCGATCTGTCGATATTGTTAATTTGAATAAACTCATGAGCAGGGAAGGCGTTAAGAGCAGAAACCATTTGTAATCGACATGAAAGCATTATTTAAATTCGCCCATTTCTGCGCCTTTAAATGATAAGTTGATGCTTGCCTTTGTGTCCCTGGAGGATATACAGCGAAAACAACATGGACAATTTCCCCCCTCTGCATTTAATTTTTTTAATGCCAAAGACAAACTTTATAGGTGTATAAAATAATTGCTTGATTGCAGTGTCAAAGCGAACTACTTAATCGTGAATCCATTCAATCAAACTGGTACCCATAATTCATGTAGCTGATACCCAAAGTACTTTTGTGATCAATGATTTATACAAAACTTCCTGTGTTGAGCGAAAGTAACGTATACCGGGATCTTTGTTAAGTCTATCCCTATAAATATATTTATGTATGCGAAAACATAAAAAAAAATCTCAAGTGAAAACGTCGGTAGGTTTGATTATAAAAGAGATAAAACTTAAACTAGTTTACTTATATCACGTGCAAACTACTCAAGAAAAATCAACACTATAAACAATATTGCCGAAAACATACATTTGTATTTCTCTATAGTTATTATCGACATAAGTTGACATCTAAAAGATGAAAAGTTTTATTTTTACCAAAAATAGCACTGCAAATG